>NW_027112950.1:168513-196139 GCF_000696795.3 Halyomorpha halys | reverse complement strand
AAAAAAAAAAAAAAAAAAAAAAAAAAAAAAAAAAAAAAAAAAAAAACCTTTAATGATTATTAATAATTATATTATTTATCCGGTTCTGGACGATCTCATGAAGGCCTTTTCTGCAACTTTGTCTAGCTTAAAACCCCTGCTCTGTTTATCTAGGCAGGAATTAGTGGACTAGATTATTGACCTTAGTCCTGAGTATCTTAAAAACATTGTTTATCATGTATAAAATAACCACTATTACACTTCTTCCAAGTTTGAACTAGATTGTAATAGTTATCAATAAATAAAGTAATTATCAGTTATTCTCTTTAATAGAAGTTAATTATATAATTATTAATTAATAGAAATTAGGAATAATTAATCAATAATGCTTGCCTAGTCTTCAGAATACAGCTATAAATGTATAATCCCTGTTTAAAATTTTTGTGGTATTTCGGTGCTTCTGTATATGTTTTAAGCTTATTTTTAACTGTATAAGTTTATTTTTAAAGCGAGCTCTTAATTAATACATTTTATTTATTAATTATATTTTAAGGACGTAATTGACTCTTGTTTTTTCCACTATTAGATTCCTAATGTGTAGGAAATATTACATCCAAGTATATTAAAGAAGTAACCCTTTTCTGTCTTCACTGCGTACAAATTTCAGTGAAATTGCTCCCATGTGAAATTTCAGATCAATCACTGAATCGAGATCTTCCTGTTCTAAAATAAGTGATATAACTTTTTACTATGTAATTTATATAATTAGGTGTAAGCTTGCTCCAGATATTAGCTGCGGCAACTTAATAGGGATGAGCCTTAGATCATATTATTTGTCGCACGGAGTAATCCACGGTTTTACGCTAACTTTTTTGACTTTCCTTACCAATTCAAATAATTCAGAGGTTTTTTCTTTTTTAGGCAAGTACTGTCGGCTCTAGGAAACTAATTATTTTTGCTCACAATAAATCTTCCCGTAATCAGCTAACAGTCGACCTCGTGGACTGCGGTCTTGAGGGGATATGTTACTTGCTCCATCTCCTGTGGTTTCACTCCATTTATTCTGTTGTATATACCTGAGAATATCATCAAGCAAGTTTATATCATTTCAAGCATAAACTTTCTTAGTCATTATTCTTCACACAAGTGTTGAGCAAATATTAGTGCACAATATTTTTGGTTTTGACATAGCCCGGGTATAGATGAATTGCTTCATTATTCAATGGATGCTTATTTATATTTTATATTGATGGAAGTCAACAAAAATGTTATTTAATATCTAAGGAAATCTGCTCGGATGAATTATAATCTGTGAAATTTGACCTGTAAGATTTTGAGATACATTCTGTTAGAATGTATATTAGTGATCTCCCGTTTTTTTGTTTTTTTTAATTCTTCAAAATACTACAATAATATATTTAAGATAAGCATGGGCATTGTGTAAAACTTTATTTATTGTATTTTTTTGCATAAAGAATTATTCAATTTACATTTACTATTAATAAATCTATTGCAGTGAACCTATAATTATAATTTACTGTTAAATTGTTGGCTTTTTAGCTAATACAATAAAAAAACTGCAAAACCAATTAACTCTGATCATATTGGTTCTTTGGTTGGTTAGTAGGAAGACAAAGGGATCACTTTTAATTCTATTAATCACTTTTATTTTTTTCCATTGGGCCGGATTTGAAGATAGCTGAGGTCACTATTAATCTGTTATGGTGTAGGAGAGGCGTCAATTTCTAGCATATAAAAATATCTTTAGAAATTTTAGATTATTCATTCTCATTTACTTATTGAAGTCATAATCCCAAATTTATATGAAAATCAACTCTAGCTTGTATCAGTATATTATCAAAATTTTTGAGGATGCATTCCTTTTCAGTTTTTATAATCGCACCTAAAGCCCTCGTTGTTTAAAATGTAATCATTGTATCATAGGTGTTAGAGTCTTATATGTGTTTTAAATGTTCTATTATTATGGGTTTTATCCAGCAGCTATACTATTTCCATCATCATCAGAATCATCAACTATTTCCTAAAATTTCTAAGGTGTCGATTCTTTTTCAGATTCATCAGTTAATTTGCTCTAAACAATCTTATTTCTAATCCTTGATAAAAAAACATGATCACTGGTTGCTGGTTGTTGTAAGATTTTCTTAGTTTTTAGTTATCCTTAGAAATTGGAGCTACAAATATCGGTTTGTAATTTGATATGTATTTTCCTGGTGGATTTGATTCGGTTTAGAAATTGGTTGAATATTCTTTTCTTTAGGTTGTACTTTCTTGATCCCATAAGACTGAACACTCTCATTCTTCTTGAGTAATGCATTATTATTTTCAATTCTATAGGATCCAATTTTAAAGCTATTTCTGCTCTAATTAAATCTACTGTCTGCTCTTGATAAAGTAGCTTGTCTTGTTTGTTATTTATTGTAATTTTGTGTAGCTTTTGTTTCACCTAATTTCTTCCTTTTGGGGGCTACCTCTGGTATTATTGCTACTTCTTCCATGGTATCAGGTTGGCTGCTTATAATTGGGAAAAGACCTATTAATCTATTAAATTGACCTTATTATTAAGTATTTCTTCTCTTTTTCCTTTCTTCTTGGTGACGATTTATCAAGATCTGAATTTTCATTTAAAAAATCTAACTTTGAGTTCCTTCCTTCTACAGTGACTTCTTGAGGCTCTTGATAATTACTAAGCAGATCAGTTAGAGCTACAGATGATGAAATGCTCGACTGATCTTCTTCGATCTTGTTCTTAACATCCACTTGATCAGATTCATAGGTGGGATTTGGGATCTGAAAGGGAAGGGTCTTTTTGACATATCAATGTTACTATCATCTGAGACTTTTTTGGCCGGTGTATTTAGATCTCTTTTCTTATTGTTCTTAAATTGAATATTACCTGTATTCTTTTTTTTAGAATTATTTTAGCTTTTCCCTGCCATTTCTGAGGTCACTACAAGTTAATATCAGCAAAAATAATCATTTTGGTGGAATACTTATTTTTTCCTGTAGTTTACTGTATGATTAGTATTACTGCGTATTTTAAGTTGCATTTCTGTAAATAAAAAGTTTTGTAATGGCACTGCAATGTCGAACTTAAGCCTGCCTCTTTTCCTTAAGTTATCTGTTAGTTGGCCGGAATGATTTTTCTCCTTTTTTTGTATACTTAAAGTTTCACCTTGATTGCTTGTACCACCACGGCATCTATAAATTTATGTGTTTCCTCTGGGTAATAACTGTAATGTATAATCATACGGTATGAATGTATATTTTAAGATGATAATTTCAAAAATAATGTTAGGTCTAGTGTTACCTTCCGATGTGTAGTGATACGTAATATAGTGAATTTCTCTTGTTCTACCTATCGGAAGGTTGCGACCAGGTGTTTGTAACTTGGCAATCCTTTTAGCCAGCACATTCATGAACGTGGACTATTGGAAAAACGTTAAAGTGACATTTTCAAGGGATTAATTTCGTTCGGGTATGTTTTCTGTACCGGTTGTACACTTTTTTACATGCGAGCAACAGCAAAAAATATGTTTTGACATATTATATTAAGTTGTTAGTAAATTTAGGCTAAGTATATTTGCATACTATCATACATAATATTATGATTGAATACAATCTTGTACTGTCTTTATTATAAAATCAAAAGGGATTTGTGCTTATTAACGGTTCTGACTTACAATAATGTTGTTAATTTTCAGTTAATAAATGGTCTGGCAAATTAAAAACAAAACGAATAATAAAAAAATTAATGATTTATTCTAAAGGTATCTCAACAGGAATTTGGAAGTCAGTTGGAAATTATATAATTTTTCAGATGTCGCTACAACTATTTCTTGATATTTCATTATTTATATAAAGTATTATAATCCCATTGTTTATTATTTTGTGCATAAGAGGTATTATGTTTTGTGTTTATTCTGACACCTGATGGTTTGACCTATATGAAAACTGCTACCTGTTTCTTCAGATGTTTTTAAAGTTTCCCCTTCCCCTCCATGGAGTTTCTTTTTTTGAATGTTCAACTGGGAATTCACAATATTCACCACATTTCTACAAACATCTATGGTTAACAAGGCCTTTTATAGATTCTGAAGCTCCCAGCTTTCTTGAAGGCCGTTGCTATAGTGGCTCATTGTCTTCTTATGTATTTTATTTACTCTAGATAAAAGTCATAATTATTTGTTTATTTGTAGTAAAATTATAAATTTATGTAAATATAAAGATTAAATCAACCATTTTTTTTTTTAAATTTCATAGTGGCTCGACACTATGTTTAGTGCTTGGGTTCTCTGCCTTCACGTCATCCGGAACTTAAACGTGGTCTTCCTTGCTTTAGTCTTGTTCGGAAATCCTCTGGGATCCTCGTCAAGCAATCAAATTCTAGACTGCATTTTTTAAAAATATTAAGTCATCTAGAGAAGGGGAAGATACCGTCGGGGTTGTCTAGTCTTAGGCGGCTCTCCAGCCTGATAACCACATTACAGAAGGCCCTCGACAAGGGGTATTCAGTACGTTAGGAAGAAAGGAACGGCCATGCCAGGGGATTAGCCCTGGACACTGACGCAGGTAGAGGAGGTCTAGGTAAGTGAGTAGATTCTGAGGTAGAGAAACAGTCCTAGTTGGCGAGATGAAGCGGACGGACTAGAACTGTTAAGAGAGGAACCAGCTTACTAGTTGCCGAGATGAAGCGGACGGACTAGAGCTGTGGAGAGATGGGACAGCTACACTTCCGAGATAAAGTGGACGGAACAGATGAAGTGGTGCCGATGACGGTGCAGATGAAGTGTTGCCGAGATGAAGTGGACGGAACAGTATAGCCGATAAGGTTACAGATTACACTCTTAGTTGCCGAGATGAAGCGGACGGACTAGAGCTGTAGAGGGACGGGACAGCTACACTGGTTGCCGAGATGAAGTGGACGGACCAGTATAGCCGATAAGGAACAGGTTACAATCTTAGTTGCCGAGATGAAGCGGAAGGACTAAGATTGTTGGAGAGAAGGAGAGGATTGAAGGAGGTAGGTCATCATTTAAGGTATGCATAAGGTAAATAACATAACTCTTACGAGAATACGATGAGCAATGAACCGATTTATCTCAACCAGTAGTGTGTACGCCACCAGTGCTATGATTAGGCCTAAGTATGGCTGAGTTAGCTGATCAGCCCGGTGGCAATTAAAGGGCTCATGTCATCAGTTATCACTGAGGGTTCACTCTTCCAACTCTACTTGAGATAGTTCAGTACGCTCTTTTTGCTAAATCGTATTTATTGTTTAAATCACATCATTGCATATAATATATGAAAATATAAACATTTGACCAAGATTAAATATTTTTACAGTATTAACATTATGTACATTTGGCATTAGCTTCTGAGAGGCTTATAGTGCTGCGCTTTGGTGGGTTGCAGAGGTACTCCGTGTTCGCTGCCTGCTACAGGATCCCCCTCTTAATGACGGAGTCATAAGTACTTAGATGACCGTTTGAGTAGCCTTGTTGCGACCTGGTTATGGCGGCAGGAGTGCAACATCGCAAAGAGGAATGGCGCTGGTTTTTCTAACCCAGAGTTGTGAGGTCTGTAAGCTCACAGTCTTCTTGATCGGTGTGGGGATGTATGTGACTGTCGTGGTTCTGTTTCCTGCTAGAGTGTAAGCCGGGTTAACTATTGGTGACACTATGGACTGTTCTAGAAATTTATCCAACACGTACATCTCTTCGAGGATGTCCCCAAGCGTAGCTGGTAGGTCTAGAGGCTGTGGTGTGTGCCAAATTTTTTTGAATTAAATTAATTATTATTAGGCTTAACGCTAATTATTGTAGCGCATTCTGATAGTAATTATCCTAATTACTTGCTAAATAGCCAGCATGAGAGCTGGTCTGATCTCTCCCTCTGTATTCTCGATGGACTGGGGTGATTTTTTAAAAATCGTCCGCGGTCTAACGTCCGTATTGTCCTCGCTGGGCATATATGCAGGCTTTAGGCGGTCCACTGAAATATTTGCCGTTTCCTCTGGGAGCTGAATCAAATAATATTTTTCTTTTCTTTCCAGTAATTCCAAAGAATTTTATGTGTCGTCGGCCTATATACTCCGGCACAGTGGGGAGTTAGAGCTCTTCAAGTATAACTCTGTTTTGGTCCTCTGGAACGTGGTTCCCCGGACAATCTTTCGGAGGATAGATCCCTGGAAGGCTGAGTTAGCTGATCAGCCTGGTGCTGATTAAAGGGCTCATGTGATCAGCTATCACTGAGGGTTCACACTTCCAACACTACTTGAGATAGTTCGGTACGCCCTTTTTGGTAAATCTTTTTTATTGTTTAAATCACATCATTGCATATAACATGCAAAAATATATGCATAAAACATTTGAACAAGATAAAATATTTTTACAATATTAACATTATGTACATGACATTAGCTTCTGAGAGGCTTGCAGGCTTGCATGCTCTGGTGGGTTGCAGAGGCACTCCGTGGCTGCTTCTTGATGTTATGTATTATCATCCAGGATAATGAGATACTGGGTAAGCAGGTTTCTGGTAGATAGTAAGTGATCGCTGATATTTTCTTTAGGAGTATTGTGTTGTGAATGCCTATCGATTATTTAAAGGTTTATTTCAATGTCCCGATTAGTTTAGAGTTCAGATTTTGTGAAAAATTTATTTATTTTTACGATTTGGCTGTGTTCTTGCATTCGTTGTTACTTGCAAGCAGCTCTGATTGTCTTGAGGGGGACCCGGCCCCACGTTGCTAGGAAACTCTGCATGCAGCTGTGACAGGCTATGCATAGATCTATGACCAATCTCTTTTGGGCCAATTTGGCAGATCCTTTTTCTTTGTGTGTTTGAGTGTAACCGTTGAAGTACTCTAAGCTTTATTTCAGAAAAGAAAGCACTAATATTAGATAATAAAGCTCAAAGTTGTATTCTGAATCTCGCCTAATTATTGAGTTTTTGAAGATGTTTTTGTTTATTTCTTTTTCACCATAGATATAAAGAATTTTATATTTAAATTGGACAATGCTTATGCACTTGGTAACTTATTTTTTTACTAGTGTCTTTATGTATAATGGACGTTCAATGTCTCTACGATTCATTATTTTTTTAATACTTTGTAAGTTTAAACATTATTGATACCTAATAATAAAGAGATGAGTGACAATATTACTAAAGATTTTTAAGTGTATATATATAATAAAGATTATAAGTATGTATTGGACTAGTCTTTGAAGCAATGTTTTTAAAAATATAATTATTTAATGTGGCTTTAGATAATCTTAAGTTATTTGTATATTCTGAGGCTTGTTCCTAAAAGTAGGACTCTTCCATCCAGTTTGGTCACGTAAAACATTTTATAATGTTTGCTTCTAATTTTAACTTTTAAATGTGGCATAAGAACGTCAATAAAATTGTCAAAGATGTACTTTCTACACTAATTTTGATATTAATTATTGAAAATACTAGGTTAGGACACGAGCGTGGCTCTTTTTTAAGCCATAAAAAGGATGTTTTTTTATTCTATTCTTCTTCTTTTCCTTATTAATGGATATTAATGGCTAATAATAATATCATTATCATTATTTTGAATTCAGGTGTTAATTTAGTTATAAAACTCCTAAAAACTCCGTATAAATCTTTACATGAAGTGGGATTCGATGTCAGGTTTCACACTTTATTAGTTCACTTAAAAATATCAATATAATTTATGTATACTCTCGTTCTATCCCCATGAAAGTGAAATCACATATTAAGATAGGCCCCATCTCTTTGGAATATGGTAGGGGTTTGGGTTTATGAGAGGTTGGCTTTAATGTGCTGAAGTTACGGCTTGCCTCTATGACATGTACGTGCTACAGCAGTAGTTTAAAACCTCATAAAGATCCCTTTATAGTGACAGGCCTCTTTCCTAAATCCCACCAAGGTGGCTCCCTGCAGTTCGGAGATAGTTACTAATTTAGCTCCTCTGATCTCAAACGACCGTCATTTATTTTTATTGCTGGATGATTTATTGAGCTCTACCAGTATTGGGTAAGAAGTAACTGCAAATACATTTAGAAGTTATTAGTAATAAATATTTCTTTGGTTCAACTAGTAATCCCAATTAATTTTGTTCTTTTAGTAAATGATTTATTTTCTCGTTTCAAATTGCCTATAATTTTAAATCACCAATCTTTTAAGACTGAACAGTACAGTTCTTCTCATTTTGTCAAATTATTTCTTTCTTAATCATCTGCTTTAGGCTATTATGATTGCGAAAATTTAATATTATATCTAGTAGAGCCGCCCGTAGCTCAGTGGTTAAGACACAGTCCTACCAATTTGATTGTCTATTGGTGGTGCCGGTTCGAATCCGGCCTAGGGTGTTCCCTATTTTCATTGAGTTGCGGTCCCACAAAATGAAAAACTTTGACCGCCAACCATGATTAGGCAGTATAGGACTCCAATGGAAGTCTTGGCCGGGGGAAAAAAATATATCTAGCAATTGTAATGGCTTGTTTTATGTAAGTGTCATGATTCTAACTAATTTTCGACTTTTATAACAAAGTAGCCATATCTATTTCCGAAACCAGTACTATGCCCTACAAAAACGACGCAGTTCCAATGCGGGTTCAACTTCTCCAATATTGCAAAGATTGACCAATAATGTATTCAAGCTGTAGCGGCAAGTTTCCAAGTTAAGTTCTAGTGATTGATTGCTTTTGGTAACATAAGGATCAAAGTTTTTAGAGGCTGTCAGGAATAAATTCCTTCTGAATATTATTTTAACTCTATAGAAGTCACGGCTGTAAAACGTCACTACGGTGAAATTCAAAATCAGTATCCCAAACACCATAAATCAATTCTTAAAACTATTTTACAAAGTTCGAGACTTCTAATTGGTCCCCGATTGGCTGGAATACATCCCGTCTAATATTTTAAACCTGTGTGGACTTCACAAGAGATCTATAAAAGAAATAAATCAATTTATTTAAAGTTGTTTGTAATTTTCTCTTCTTTACTTTACTATAATATGATACATAAATAATGCATGATTTTAAATTTGCGTGTAAAAAAGAATATTTAATTACTGTTTACTTATTTTTTCTGAAAAAAAAAAATGTTAGAAAGTTGCAATACCTAATCTTCCGAAAAAGTAAACAAAATTAAATTAAAAGATAAACTAACGTATGTAAATAACCCTATCATACTCTACTTTTCTTTTGGAGAACGCAATGCCACTACATTACACTTAAACATATTAGTGGGGAATGAGTTATGTTGAATATAAAAAATAAAAATGAAACTTGATGCAGTAGTTGGGTGCCTTCGATAACTGAATGACCTACTTGAGACTCTTCTAAAAAAACATGCATATACTTTCTTCGTGTTTACACGTGCAGATGCATATTCTGCTGGCTTATGGGATTTGGGTAACATTTTGACAATAGATAATTTCCATGTGTAAGGGAAATATGTGGAACGGAGAACGGCGTTATATATGTAGGTGAGGAATAGGATGGCTTTTCTAGGAAAAAGTTTTAGGATGTGGGATGTTATTAAGTCATATCCAGGAGCTTTGCGGTTAGGTAATCTCTGAATGATACTGGTTATTTCTGATGGATGAAATGCTTTAGGTGGAAGGGTCAACAATTCTCGCAAAAAAGTAGCAATTTTAATAGTTTAAAATATATCAGACAGGAATAAAAAAAAATCATCTGTGATGCATGTTTAATTAATTAAAATTGTTGATTTTTCACGGTTTTTGTTATAGCTCTTTCTTTTACTTATGAACTGGAAAGTTTTTTTGAGACTGGATTTTTTTTTTTAGTTTGAATCGTTACACTATACCAAAGAAGTATTGATTTCATGTTTAGATTTTTTTAAAATACTGTTTTGGGCTTTTTGATACTGATTCAATAAATAGCTCCATTTTCCCTTCATCCTTACGAACTACTGATACAAAAATGTGTGAAACCGCTATTATTCAGAGTTGAGTTCTGACACTGGTGCTAAACACCGAAAAATTGTAAATGTCATTCCTGAGTCGTTATCTTGGGCAGTTGTATTACTTTTTTACGAAATATAATAATAGCTTGTCACATTCGTATCGAAGAAACGCTGTGAATGGAATATCGGTTGACGATGTTTATAATTATTTTATTTTATTTTTTTTTTTACGTATCTTATAAAACAAAACCTGATATTTGATGGTAAGATCAGTTGTTTTTCTTATCTATATTACAATGATTTATTATTGAAAATGAAGCGGTTTAGATAATATTGTTAAAGAATTAATATATGATTTACGAATCGGTTTAAAATTTTATTTCGTGGATATGCTGTCACACAACCATGCTTCTGTGTCTTTTATCTTCATGGGTCGCATTCGTAAGATACCATTTTAATTTAAAAGATACTGGATCTGAAGGTGATTTCTGTGGCAGTCACCAAATAAAGGGCAAAATATTTAGGTGCTTCAGAAAATATCAATGAAAGTTCTTATGTTCTCTCTTAAGTATCTGTTTATAATGAAATACTGATAGTGCCCAAAGATCAAACAAATATTAAATCAAATACTCGTAAATTACAATGATTCAAACAAAATAAAGACATAAGCACTCTTGTATCATAGATATTCTTCAGTACGTATATATTTTTTTAATTTTTTAAAGCATTATGAATCTTAATCCTAGTATACCCAATGTAATTGTTGACATATACGACAAATTATGTTGGATTCCCAACACAAGATTCAACCATACATCAAACGGTGGCGGACTACATAGTAACACCGCTCAAGCGTTCAGTCCAGTTTTATATCTTGAGTTTCTCCTCAATTTTGGGATGTTACTCACTCCTACAGTTATCTTCTTCCTCATTCCTTGCTTTCTTTATCCAATTAGGCCGAGTTATTTACATACCATTAGACTAGGCTTAGCTGGAGTTCCTCAGGGGTCAGTACTACCTCTGCTGCCCTGTATATTACCACCTTTTTTCCAAACAGCTTTAAACTCTGCTTTTTTTCTGATAATTTTTTTTTTTGTTTAAATAGTTTTTCCTTAAACCAGGCTTAATTTTAAAAAAGATAAACTATTACTTAATTATGCAATCATTGTTGCTAAAACTTACTAGAATAGAGCAGAGATAGGGTTGCTAGTGGTATTGGTGTTCAAGTAACTGTTAGAAGGAAGATCGGTTTGTCGGTGATTTGTAGTGGAAGTCGGCCGGGGGTGGAATCATCTATCGGAAAACCATTTAACCGCTCCAACTTCAATTAGAGGCCTGTTTTTTCAGTGACTTTTTTAACCGCTCTATAATTGATTGGTTCTTAGGTCCTGAACCTCTGGCAAAGTTGCTTTTATTATTATAAAATCGATGATTATGTAATTCAATAATTGTATTTAATGATTTTTAAGAGGACTCAATCTTATTTTATTCTCAACCAAACGTTATGGATATTTTATGATATTCTTATAATTTCGTTTTGGATGATCAGCACTCCATTCGCCGTTTTTTTATTCTTTTATTCTCATGTATCCAATTGAAGCTGTACCCTCTCTGTATATTATATGATAAGTTGAACTTTCTAAACAATACAACCTCTATCGATTGCTTTTGAGTTTTTGATTTGATGCCGCCCAAATCCGGTACCTTTATCAATCCTTTATTAATCTAAATATGACTTAAGAATTCTTACATTAGAAACTTTTCCATTTTTTAACTTCCTTAGTATTTCTCTGCACTATGAGACACGAGTTGCCATCTGAGCTTCTGTCATGCTATGGGATACCCAAAGAGTATTAAGCTTCCTGACTTGAAAACGATTGTACATTCTTCTATAAACTGCTTGTTCATTACCTCTCAATTATGCCCAATTACTCGTTTATCTAATGGTTGGTCACTTCATAATATCATCAAGCAATTTCCGAACAGCATTCATATTTTTTTTAGTCACTGATGAAGCCGGACAACGTGATCTTGAAGCGTTCTCAAGCTCAAAACTTCTTTTTTCGCATTTCTGATACTATCTGAACATACGGTGTGGTCATCCTCTCTACCACCAGCATTTCCTCCAAACACTGGACTACGCGCAAAGTTTTAGCGTACATTTTTCCCCTTTTTTTATATTATATTAGGGGGATATCACCCTTGCGCGGTGACAGCCAGAGGCATTGCATGCTTCAACAGGTCCACGCTTTCATTTACCTTTACTATTTTTGTGTGATCCTTTCTTTCATATTGCAAAACTCTCCTAGTGTAATTTTTAGTAAAGATTTTATTATTAAGCTTTAAAATATCTCGCTACGATTCCTATGATTTTTATGAATCTGCCGCTTAGTTTTAATTTTAATTTACTATTAAGGTATCATTTAGAGTTACTAAAAAAGAAACCTTCATACTCACCGGAGTCAAAGATAGGACTAACAATTATATTAGTATTAAATTAGTCGATTTCTATACTTCAGGTTGATATATTTAAAATTATCTTTTACGCTGAAGTAATCCAAGTTTTTTTTTTTAAGTTGTAATTTAAATCATATTGTGTTTATTAGAACAAAAGAAGCTAGTGATTTTTTTTTTTTTTTTTTGCTCTTGCTTTTTTTACTAAAATTTAGAATGTTAATCAGTTGGTCTTGTACTCATACGTTGAAACGGACTTCTATCATCAAAATTTAACGCAAATGAAATTGCCAAACTAAAAAAAAAATAAAATAAGAGATTATAAAGTTTTGTTTCATGTAAATAATTTTATGAAATAAATATTCAATCTTATAACTGTATTTTATGTTTAGGGGACTTAACTTTTTTCCTCACTAAATTTATAAAAAAGTCTAAATGCTATTCTTCCGGTCTGGTAGATTTATTTCCTCAGAAAAGACACCCTATCTTTAAATGATATTCCAGAATAATACTGAGAGTACATTGTCAGATGATTGCAAACTGGATTTGGTTCTTATCTTGCGCTGAGAGGCAATGCATTATGCATCCGATGAAAAAGGAAAAAGGCGCGAAGCAACTTGTGGATCCAACCCCAATCATCCGTCCCTAATGCCTCCCAGGCCACCCTCCTTTATTTCTAAAATTTAATTTCCTCTTTCATTAACGGGCTCTCTGCTTTAACCTAAGGTCTTTTTCTGTCTTTTTTTTTTTTTTTCATTTCATTTCTTTAACCTAATGACTCTCGCTCCCTTTTAGCCATTTGGATGAAAGCTGATATTCAAATCGTTTGGGTAAATTAGCTGAAGTCGGGTACTGCCTTGGAAATGCTCGCTCTATTTGTGATATTTGCATTTTCTCGTATATTTTTAGCTAACTCATTTTGTTTCATACAAATTATGTAAAGGAGCATTAATTAAACTGGAACTTGTACTGTGATTTTCCCGAGCTATGAAATTATACCTTGACCTGGCTGGGATAGGTGAGAGGGAAAAGTTAATTAAACTTATTTCATTATTCATAGCCCTCTTGCAAACGAGAACTTCTCTTGAAGCTTTTTAAATTTATGATATTTTCAACGGCTTGGGATCGATAAATAGAAACTTTTCTCTGACATGTCAACAGTTATTTTTGTTCACAGTTCACAACCAAAACGATTTGCCCCGATGGTATAATAGGATTTCAGGTGATTGCCTACTGGTTCTTAGAACTAAATAAGAGCTCGCATTTACTCAATATTTGCCTTTTAAGGATACCTGTGTAACATAATTCTATGATTCGTGTTAATTCTGGTATTTTCTAATCAACAACTAGGTATTTGGGTTAACCCTTAGTTTGTATCGAACTTACACCAAATCTAAAGCTAAAAATTAATTGTCACTTAACCTCAGCCATCTTTGATCTGCTCCAGAACTGGAGATATGTTTGTTAGAATATTCATATTAAAAAAATAGTTAGGAAATGCCTTTTTTTTTCTTTTTGCAATTGGAAGTAGTATTGTCGTTTATTTTATTTTTTTTACATTTTCATTAAATATTGTTATATAAAATTGAAATTCGGTGTTTAACAGAAATGTTAATCTTGCAAACGTATTTCTTAGTCATTCTAATGATAGTTGCTATCATGTAGAAAAATATAATTATAATACTTACCTACTTAAAAAGAAAAAAATATACATGATACATTGTTAGCAAAACACAAGAGGTCTTAACTCAATAAAGTAATGATAAATTTCTAGCATTAAAAAAATTATCATTAATTCAGTAATAAATGCACTAAAAAATATTTTAAAAAACAACTATAAATTCTTTTTAAACCTATTCTAGATTTTTTTTATCGGATATAGAAAATCACGAAGTTTGAAAACTTTTCAATTATGCACATTAGAAATTGAAAACAAATCTTTCTTTTCGCAGTTATAAAGATCAGTTGTGTGAACTTGTCATTTAAAACCAGAACCTCCAACCTCAAAGACTTCTGCCCACCAGTAGCTATCATTGTTTCATTCCTGTATTAGGAACGCGTTGGTACTATGAGTTGGGTAAAAATGAATTACATTTCCTTGGCAATTACTGTAGTTTGAAATTGTAGAAATTATGTTAGTATTAATTGTATTTTTTTTTTTGCAATTACTTCATGAACTACTGTGTTTGTAATTGTGAGCTGCTATTGCAATTACAAGTTGTACCAAAATAATTACAATTATCAATTACATTCTTATAGAATTATTGTTTTTCTCTGAAAATGCTGAGTAATTAAATTGTAATTCTAATTACTCCATACTAAAATAGAACAATCTGTTTTATGATTATAAAATATGAAAATGTTATGCAGTTTAAGTTTGCGCGCTGATGTATCGATTTATTTCATGTTTGTTTTTTACATATGGATGTCTTCTTATATGCTTTCAAAGATGCTGAAAATAAAAGTAAAGTCGATATAATGAGCACGCAATAGAGAATTAATTTATTATAACTTTTAAATTTTCCTTATGTCTTCGAAGTTGCTGAAAATTAAAATAAAATCAATTTTAAGATTTATTTAAATTTTTCATATTTCTAACATATAAAAGTGTTTTTACCATGTTTTCGTAAGTGCTGAAAATAAGAGAAAAAAAATCATTTTTTTTTTTATTCTGCACCTCTGAACATATGAGAAGATAGTTCGTTGTAAATGTGAAACGTTAAAATAAATCGATATGCAAACACACCATATTAAAATTTATTTAGCTTTCATACTCAGCTTCCCCCCCCCCCAAAAAAAAAATTAAGGGTACCCTAATACTATAGATTTCTAAAAAAATTAATTCAAATCTATACACAAGAGTGTGAACATAAAATTAGTTTTATTTTAATTTTTTTGGTCTTCAAAAACGTATAAGAGGACCCTAATAATTTAGAAATCCAAATCGTCCAAGTAAATCGACAGTCAAGTTCGTGATCATAAAGTTGATTTTTTTTTTTCATTCTTAGCCCCTAGAAACATATAAATGGACCACAACATGTTATAAATACAAAAAGTTTAATTAAATCGATACGCCAGGACGTGATTTTGGTTTAAATGTTCAAAATTATTAGGGCGGTACGAGTTCATTAGCATTACGTTTAATTCCTACGTGTGGTTTCTGCACTCCCAAACTCAGTTAATATTTTGAATTTTTTTAGTTCTAATAATTGATTTTTTTCCATTTTTAATTATGAAAAAAAATGATTTAAAGAAATTTGTATGCGTGATGTTCATTCGTAGAAGCAGTTCCACAGCAAATAAAATTTTTTGAGTTTCAACAAATCAACCAAGCGTAAAATCAAATCGTGACAGAATGAGGTGCAACTCTGTTATTAATCTCACGCATGCCTGTCATGCCATCGCAATTTTCGCCTCCGAATCCACAGGCTGTCAATATGATTGACTGGAGTGAATGAAGAGATAAAGTTATAAAAAGAAATCAGTTATTTTAAGAGATGAAGTGGTCAGCATTGGTAGTCAATTGGTTTCCTTCACTTCTGCTTCTCATTCTAATGTATTGAAGGATTGATGGAAGCTCTCCAATTTATAGAGTTTTATTGTGCCCAAAGAGGGTCTACACCCTATTCAGTCCACTAACCCCGAAAAAAAGGATGTTATGTCACCAAAAATTTTATTGCTTTAGTAAAATATATATAATTGCTAGTCAAAATTTAAGTCTCCCGTGGCATATATATGGGACCTGTTTCAAAACGTTAGAAAAAAAAATCATTCTGAGCTTTAAAAATACCTCTCTTAGGAAAATAAAATAGCATTATTTAAAATAGTAAATTTGACAAATTAAATACATAATAACATTTCTTTTTCAAATATCGAACAATCAATATTTAAGCAAATGTCAAAGAAATGAGCGACATTGATATATCTATTAGATATCTAATGAGGAATATAAGAAGAAATAGGAGTTGCAGATTCTATGACAATCAACATAATAAATTCACAAAATTTCGATTTTTGGTCCTTAAAACATTTTTGTTCAGGAAAATTATATTTTAGGAATTATTAGACGCAGAGATGCCTATTACAACCCTCATGGAAGATAATATGATGTAATGGATAACTATTTTTTATATTTTTGGAAAAAAAAATTGTTAATTTTTAAAAAACTGTATCTCGAGACTTTTTGAACATATTTTTTAGATAAACTATTGTTTAAATAATGTGCTAATTTTTTTTTTTTTATTATTGTCAGTTTTAAAAATATTCAACTCCGAATGAAAATAGTTTTTCTCGATTAAAATAAAATTCAGAAGAAGTGCAGCTTAATTTCTTAAAGATTTAATGTCACATAATATTTTATAATTTAGATAAATATGGTTTAAATTCCTTTCGTATCCAACCCTTACAGTCCAAAATCCTTCCTATAATCCTCAATACAACTTACTTAGTCACAAATAAAATCATCTATAAAGATCTGAATATTCCATATGTAACCTATCTAGCCTGAACCAGATATCAAACCTTCTATTATAAACTCCCTAACTACCAAGCCCCTGTAGTTTCTAAACTTGCTTATTTTTCTATTCTTGATATCCTTCAAGACCTTCTAGTGTAGAATTTTAATTAGAGCGTTATCAAGTTTTTTTTGCCACCAAGTTAGTTCCTCTACATGTCTGTATAACTCCATTTTGATCTAACCTGAATTTTTTTTTTTTTTTTTTTTAATAATTTTTTTATTGATATTTACAACTGTATACACATATATACAACAAGTAAATTTGCTGTAGGTGACATAGTGACATGATAAAAACATGTGGAGAATCTACCCATTGATAGAACTCCAAAAACATTTCTAGAGGAGAAGATCTCGAGGCCATCTTCTTTTCAGACGCCTAGGAGGATTATTAGGTAATGAAGGAGAAGCCAGGTTAGAAACAAGTGGATTTGGGTGGTTGAGAAGTTTATTACGGAAGGAACGATATCTGGTTCTGGCCAAATCGGCAACATATGGAATATTGAGGTCCTGATGGATGACTTGATTTGTGACAAAGTAAGGAGCATTAAGGATTTTACGAAGGATTTTGGACTGTAATGAAATTTAATAGATGTATTTTTATGTAAATCCAGTTGTAAACAGCAATAAATAAATTTTTAGAAAAGTGTAAATATGAAACTTTTTGAACTGAGAATAACGCACAATTTATTCTTGACTTAAATTTTTTATTTATTTATTGTAATTTACAACTTTATAACACAAATACTTTAAATATGTGGAATATTTTTAACACTTGAAACTCTTTGGAAGGAACCACTTAATAGTGATAATTCAAACATCCCGTGGTCCCGTGACCATCTTCTTTTCTGACACCTTGGAGGATTATCATGGATTGTTATGGATGAGAGATTAAGAACTAATGGGTGAGGGTAGGTAAGGAGTTAGGAATGAAAAGACGCATATCTATTTTGAGTCAAATCTGCAACGAAAGGGATGTTAAGGTGTTCAATTTTAAAAATGTATTTTTATTTTGTGTAAAATTTGGAGCAGTTGCCATTTTTTACTTCCCCTTGGTTTGGAGAGTCATCAATTTTTACTCTAAGCTTTATTTAGTATTCATTAAATAATTCAAATATTTAGTGATACAACTTTATTTTTTTTGTCCTTTAGGGCTCTTGTCCTAACAGTTAAGTCGTTATTTGCCTATAGATTAAATTTTCTTTTTGATTCGAGTGGATTGGAATAATCGTCCAGGATTAATGAATTTATGCACTGTTTTGGCCCATCAATATGACTGGTTAGTGATGCAGTGTCTCAATTTAATACTCGTGTTAGATCAATCAATATTAGTTTTATCTTATAAATAAACCTTACTTCGTAAATTTAGGAAAATACTTTGTTGGAATTCGTTCTCCTTTGGATACTCGATAAGACAGTATTATTTTATCCTACTAGATAGATTGTGGCTTTCTGTGATAGACTGAGGCAACGGAGTACTAAATAAAGGGGCAAAGCCTGTCTACTCTTCTTGTCACCTTCGGAGGCCAATTTTATCTAGGCTTTCTGGTGGCAGTTTATCAGGCCATGCTTCTTAGCTTTTGATATGTTTATTGAATATGGAACAGATTTCTTGATATTATGTTTTCTTTATATTAATATTTTTCTTTATATATTTCTTTATATTATATTAAAATATTTTAAAATGATACTATTAACATATTTGTCTTTTACGTAGTTATTTAATATTCCTTTAACTAACATTTTGTGTTAATTTAAAATTTGTTTCATTTAGAAATTTTAGATAAATTTATTGTCATTGCCGTTATTTTTTGATTTTAGCATTACTACGGATTAAAACGGATCAGCCAATAAAGTTGCTTTTAAAGGGGATGGATTTTTTCAGGGATACTTAGATAAACTTAAAAGTCATATTCAAGGAACCTTAATCCTACATCATTAAATTATTAAATTTCAAATTTCTGAGGTAAAAAATTTCTGGACAAAAAGGTCAAAAGATAAACTCGTGACGTAACTCAGCACCAATTTAATTTTTGAACGTTATACACGTTCTCCAGTTTTCCTTGACAATTCGCCTATTTTATAGGTGCAGATCAATTCGCTACATAAAAAGTATTCAAAACTAGAATCTAGACAGAAATTAAATACATTAATTCCTTAAATGGCTGAAGCCTTTGGTTTGGTGAAATTTAGGAACTACGCATCACAGACATTTATGACAGAGAGAGAAATTTTTAATTTCAAAGGCAAAAACTTTCAGAACAACAAAGATTAAAGACAATATATTTTAGAAATATGAAGAAAATGGTCGAGGGTGCGATCAAAAGGATTAATAAATACGGAAAAGTGTATCTTTTTTTAGCCCTTGCAAAGTGGGTTGAAATGTTGACTAATAAATAGTTTTTAACGACTGTTTGTTCCTTTTGACCACATCTCCAACCATCTGCTTCATTTTTCAGAAATAATATCAGTCATTTATAATCTAATCTAATAAAGGCCTAAGGAATCCATGCCGTTACCAACAACCGCTAACATATATCGTTCCTGTGACGCCCCTCCAAACCCAATTGTACTAAATCATTTTTAACGTATCCTCCTATCCACGTTTCAGTCTACCTCTCGGTAGACCCTTTGGGTAAGAGGCCATATCTCGTATCCATAAAGACAAGTGGGAAGGATAAAAGTTTTATAAATTCTAATTATTAAATTTTCGGATAAAATTCAATCATTTATCTATGTAAAATATCTTTAGTGTTTTATAACGTAGTTGTCTTCCGCTTCTAACTGTTGTCAAAGATGTAGAAATCATGTCATGGCATATTGCAGAAAGATCTTAATACAAATATGGCATAACACGGAATTTATTTTTGCTCATTAGTATTTTAAATTTTAATATATAGCTGAGTCTTTGTTATGCTTTGTTTATAGTCGCTAGATACAGTTTATTTTGAAGATTGCTTACGGATGCAATTAAATATATTTCGATAATTCATTATTTTCTGTAAAGTAATATTTTAATATTATTCTCATGTACTTCCAGAGAAACAAAATAGTGTTGGAGAAAATTTTCTCTTGTGGAGAAATCTATTTGAAAATATGAGTGTACATGTGATTGAACATTGCAGTAAGCAACCGTTTCTATTTTTCAATACATTTGTTTTCCTTGCCAATTCAATCTCAGAAGTTTTTTTTTTGATGTGAGTGCTCAAAACATGTGTTCAATAAATATTAAAAAATGTTGGAAAATTTATTAGTAAAAAATTATTATAGGAAAATATTATTTATAACATTTTATATTTAATAATAGTAAAAGTTATGATAGTGTGTCAGTGAGATGTAATTCGCTACTTTATTTTTAATTATATATAGGATCAATTTTGCCCAATCCTAATTATCTTAAAGTCATTTAAGCTGCTCTTAGCACTGAGATATTTTTATTCTGGAGTATTGGGATAGATTCTATTCCTTTAATTTCCTTCTACAATGAATTGCTTACTTCAACGCTGAATGTTGTTAGTTGCGAAAAACTATTAAGTTTATACTGAATCCTGAACGTGATAATGCTGTATCTTTGTTTTTCTGTAGCATTCCTAAAATATGCTGCGAGCGCAAAGTTAAATCCACCTTTAGTCATGTTTTATTCAGATTTCTGAGTGCATGCATTGTGTTATGTGTTTGAAAAGATGGATTTGCTTGGAACTTTTATACTTGTTATTTTTTTCCATCCTCAGTCCTTTTTTTTTTCTTCAAGGTTAAATTTATTTCTTTTATTTTGTTTTCATTACTTTGTATACGGACTAAGATTGTTTTTGATAGTCCTTTTTGTGGATATTGGAAATTATACAGTGATCCACAATCACGTGTAATAAGTCATATATAAGTTAAAATATGATGACACATTTATGGATCATAATATCTAGCTCCATACGTAAACCATATGTAACAATAGAAAAACCTAATTATTGTAAATTGTGATATATAATAAATCAATATATACTCTGTGACTTTCGTGCGTTTATTTTATTCTTTCTCGAGACCTATCGTACTTATACACAAACAAATAGTAAATAATAACAACAACTTAGCGAACTCGAAGGTGTGATGCCGATACCACTGAACACTGTCTACATACATCGTTCCGATGAAACACTTCTAAACCGAAGTCATTATGCAATCCTCCTTTTTGATCCCCTTGATATTCATATAAACAATTCGTTTAATATATATATATATAATATGTATATATATATATATATATATATATATATAATATGTATATTATATATATAATATGTATATTATATATATGTATTTCATCTTTTTTCACCAGTTATATAATACTGCCTGATTATTTAGTTAACCTTGCTTACATAATTATGTATTTTCACCGTTTCTTACGGTTTTAAAATTCATTTTATGCTAACATTAGGAATTTGAATGTTCATAAGGGAAAATATCATAGCTCTACGAAGAGCTATTATTAATAAAACTTAATTTAATTTTCCATTAAAATCATGTCTTATAATCCCTTAAATTTTTCTTTAGCGAGGACATGGAATTATCTTGCACCTCATTGCGGAAAAAGTGGAATAAGTGGAATGAAAAATTGGGTTTTTTCTACTCTGTAGCTTCCGTGACTTAGTACAATGCCAGAGGCCCTTTGGAAAGATAAGCGTGTACAGAAAATTATTTAGGAGTCCTTCCCAAATGTTTTTCTTTAGTTTTATAAATTAATTAAGTAAATGTGTATATTTTTTTACATGAGGTTAAATGAATAATTCTTTCATAACAACTTTTTTTTAAATTTTATTTTAATTAATCCATTAAAGTGCATATTTTGTATGATAATATAAATTCAAAAGTTTATTGGTTTGGTAGTATCTAACTTTTAAAATATTACATTCATATTGTGATCTACCGGAGGCTATGATTTATTCCCTGGTTTTAACAGTTTGTACATAAAATTCTTTTTTTTCAAGTCTTATTTTTTAACAACTCAGCATATTCCAGTAAAAGAATAGTTCTTTTAATTTTAATTAATTATTAATATATATATATGTAATTATCACATGGGTAATTATAGTTCACAATGCCCGTAAATAAATTAGAAAGCAACCTGAAATGATAATTCTGTTATTGGCATAATTACTTTTATAAATTCTTACTTTTATTCTTGGAATTACTCTTAAATCAATTGTTAATATTTTGAGATATTTTTTCTGATACTTTATATTGTTGGTGTCATATGTAGATTTATAGTTATGTAATATATTTGATAGACGTTTAAATATTATTGATAACAAATTAATTATTATTACTATTATTAACAAATTATTAAAAATAATAACACGCTTAATAAATCGTTACATATTTTCCTGTCACACTTTCAATTATAGTTCGTACTGGAACGTATGTCTTAGCTAGGGCATATTTTTCTAGACATGGGACTTTTAAGTTTTATAATAATTGTTTTTTTCTATTTAAGTTGTTTGTGTAACGGTTATTCTTTTCTAGATCAGTGAATATATATTACGGATTTATAAATAAATTATACTTTACAATAAAATCTTTAAACCTATACCAAAGAGAAAATATAATTATTTTATTTTTTGTGGATTATTCCACTGTTCAAGCAAATCGGAGGTATGATTTATTTAATGCGAACATTCGTTAACGATCTCCTGGTATTCATCCTATGCCGCAGCGAGCTCAGCTATTCGAACCGTGTATTTTCCGACGTAGAACATGAAAGAGTCTAATATTGATGAAAATGAAGGGATGAAGATAAATGGTTCGCTGGGTAGAAAGTAAATAGAATGATAGTAGGTAAGGAAGCTAGGAATAATGGATGCCAATAAACTCCATTAACTTAGCCTTACTATGATTAATCTATGAACTGAGGTTTTAGCCTCAAACACGCCAAGTTTTAGGCTTCGTTTTTTTACAAATGTTATTAATTATTTATTGTTCCTTTTAATGTAGCCTTAGGTATCAGTTTCTTTCAACATAATTAATATTTACAAAGTTGCTTTTTCACCATCTATTTAAAATAGATAAGATAATTCGAAAATATTTATATTATTATAAGTTTATTGTGTTCAACTGTACCTTAAACGTTAGTCCTTTTTTTTCTTATAACTCCATGCAAAGAAAAATGTTGTATAGTAATAACAAACAGCCATAATTACCAGAAAAAATATTAAAGACAACAAATTCACTAATTTCATTGAATTAAATGGTTTCTGTACATAGGTTTCTAGTACATTTCTAAAGCAGCAGTGACCTACAACTTGGGAAACCCAACCTCAACCCGAAGACTAAAGCCGAGGCTGGTGCAGGACATGTTACAAATTCTGTAGTTATCAGTTCTATTATTGACGTAACTTCTATTTTATTTATTTTTTTCTCCTAGTCCTTTATTCTAATAAACTTGTTTTTTTTTTCCCCCATTGGAGTGCAATTGTTTGTTTTGCTAGGTCTATGAATTTGGTTATTTTTGTTAAAACTTTATTCTTCTCTCTTATGAAGAATTATTATTTTTATCTATTTGTTTTGTCATAATTTTTTTTTTTAATTTTTAACGTTGTATCTACTTAAGGATATCTTTTGTACGATACTATATCCCCCTATGATCTACTGTTAAAAAAAAATATAACTTATTATCTCAACCATGTAAGGCCTACCAGGGCCCTATTTCATAATGAAAGCTAATAGTATTAGTTCAAAATACAAGTATAGAAACAACGTGTTAATTACACTAATACTTTTTTTTGCGTAATAGGGAGGACTATTAGTGTATTACAGGAGTTAATAAGTACTAAAGTACAGGTTACTATAAGTTAAATTGACAAGACTAATAGTATTAGTTTGTACTTAATTATAAAACAGGGCCCTGGCCGATCTGGTATTATAGAAGAAAAATAAAAAATAGTTCATTTATATTGTAGTTAATATGTATGTTGATTAGATAATGTATATTTGGTTGTTTGATTTACTAAATATATAGTAGGCTACGATCTATATAATTTATCTTTGTCAGAGAATAAACGATTTTATTTAGATTAACTAATTAAGATTAAGAAAAGTTTTGAATTTACATACTTTTATTATGACTAGAGACTGGCTTTTTATACAGTAAACAAACATAAAACTCGCAACAAAAAAAACTCAAAATCTACAAAATCTTAAAATCGAAAATGAGTATTAAACATCCAAATCCTGCAATAAACTTTATTGTTATTTTAGGATATTAATAGATGAAATGGTTACTTCAACTTGTTTAAATCAAATCAAATCCTCTATATTTAAGCAACATACATAAAAACTGTACCATTCTTTAAAAACATATTATTTTATCCACAATAGAAGGACTATGATGAAAACAGTTGCATAAATGGTTTTATATTCCTATTCAGAAGTATACTTGTTAAAGTTATCTGAATATTAATTTTTAGGAAGAATTTGCAATGCGCTATATAGAAAGGAGTATTACACTTATGTATTTGAATATGATTTTCATTATATTTCCTCATTTGTAAAGAACATTTGTCATCAAATCATATTCAAGACTAATCCTGCTAATGATACTGATACATTTTAAGACTAATTGAAGTAATTTTTAATTGTTTGAATCTTATAGGTATTTAGAATAGCACACTATCTTGGTTAACAAATTAGAACTATATATGACTTCACTAATATTATCCTTACAGAACTTAAAAGAAATCTTTCTAATATTTATATATTACTGCTAATTTATGTGACTGATGCTTATGGGTGGGTTGACATGTCTAAAATGTTACTTTCTAGGAAAGGATTCATTTCAGATGTGTTCCGTAGCTTTTGATAGAAGTTTTTTTTTATGAATCTTGGCCATACAAAATAAAAAACTATGACTATTATAAACAAAAGCGCAGGAGCCCAAGAAAAAAAATCACTGAAGGAAAACCGATCGTGTATTTTGGAAAAAAAGCTCTATAAGGTGTTTAGGAAAGTTTTGCTAAATTTTCAGCAAACAGTGTTTGCCTTATTTTTATTAATTTTTTTTTAATGTTTTACAATCCAGAATCTAAATCTGAGCTCGGTTTTGGGGGGAAAAAATGCTGTTTTGTAAAGAAAATTTTTATATTGTTGCTAGGGCAATAGTTGATAATTTTGATTGTTTATTTTTATTTTATTTTCCACTACGTGATGAGAACATTCTGTTCTAAAATTTTTTTCTATTTTGATACCTGATATCAAATATATAACGTGTTTTGCAAACAACTTTCTTTTTTTCCCAGGCTGAGGGGGTTGTTAGATGTACTATATTTTGCGGCCTAGGTTTATAAAATAGTCTTATCAAAATTTAATAAACGCATGTGGGATTTACTTACTGAAGTTAGTTTGGCTACTGAAGACTTTTTACGCTACTCAAGTTGAATTTCACAGGGTGGCCATGCGATGTACTATCTCGTGTCCAAGACTCATAAAAGGCTTTATTTTATTATCTTTCGGTGTAAGAAATTTTGTTTGAATTGCCGTACTTTATTACACACTCTGGGCCTGTTTTATTATAGTTGTTTCGTGTTCTGTCTCAGAATAACAGATTGAAACTTTTTTGTTTGAGCTTTATTTTACTTCGTTTTAGACATTTATAGTTTCCCTTATTTTCGTAGAAAAGTATATATTTTAGTTTTTTATATTTTATAACAGTTTTAATTAGCTCATTTATATTTTATCTTATTGCTTTTTTATAACGAACTATTTTTTCTATTTATTATTTATTTTTTAATAAAAAAAAATTAAATCAAAATATTTCATTACATCAGAAGTATAATGTACTCATTAATTAATAACACATAATTATAATAATAAATGTTTAGTGTACCTTAAGGTTCAATGCCGATGCCGCCAATCTTTCTCTTCTCTATTTAGTAGAGAAATGACGGGCCTCCAAACCCGAATAAACCAATGAACCCAATATTCCCTTCTACGTTTCGGTCTACCCCCTCGGACGTTTACCCGTCGGTTCAGATGTTATTGACATTTTAAGGATCCTTTCATTACCTTACGTAAATTATCTTAGTTGTGATGCTTAGCCCACAACCTTACACGTCCATCTTGTTAGCTACAATGCTATAAACTTAATTACATTTATATTTGCAGTTCCCTTCAGCGTTGTTCTGTCTTCTAAATTTTTCGGGTATCTCATCCTTTTGCGGTCCGAATATTTTAAATATGTATAAATAAACAGTAAGGACAAAGTCGCGTATGTCGGATCTTTTTTTTTTTCATATCTTTATTGGAATTTACAACTGTGCATAAATTTGATTGTTGTTTATAATGGAGTGGTGCAGGCATGTAGAGAAACTACCCATTGGTAGCACTCTAATGAAGTTTTTACATTAGGTCTCGTGGCCATCTTCTGCTTAAGCTCCTCAGAGGATTTTCAGGAATAAAAGAGGAAACATGGTTAGAAACTAGTGGGTTTGGGTGGTTAGGGAGTTTATAATGCAAGGAATAGTACCTGGTTAGGGCTAGATCAGTTACAAAATGAACGTTAAGGTCTTAATTTATTATTTATTATACTTATTTGTTACTTAAATTGATAACATCAATTTTAGTCTTAATTGATTGTTCACAGTTGATGATTTTATCATTCACCTTGCCGATTGAAAATTAAAAAGGTATTTTACCATAGTGCGTGTCTTCTGCATTGTTTTTACTTCACCCAATTTCATGTTGTTGGCAGTTGTTCCAGTATCTAACCTAACATGGCTTCAGCAATTGTTGTGCAAACTAGCATAGATTGGAGCAATGTAGGGACTCGGATGCGGAAATTCCTTACCATGGCTTAAACCTCACTGCTTAGCAAGTTTTCATTAGGACTTGCTCGAATATCATGTTGCTCTAGATGCTTACTCAGAACTTCTAGCTTAGGATAACCGTCGTTGATGAATTTAGCACAATTTTCGTTGCTCAAGTTAAAAAAATCTATTGGTGGGCTGAAGTAATATTACAACGCCAAGTAAACCAGATAAGACACGATTTTCGATTAATACTAATGAGAGAAGCGGGATGCAGGTGCCAAATGGAATGTAAATGTTTAGCTACATTATCGGCTTCATATTCCAAAAGTACTGTGAAATTTAATAAACTTCAATTCTGATATGAATATATTTTAGATAAACCTAAGTTGTTTTTGAAGCAACGAAACATTAATGATGTAGAAGTTTCTGGCCCCTTCGGCTTCTCCTCTCTTGAACCTGACGGACGTTTTTTTTAAAAATGTAATGTTCCATTGATATTAAACTGATTACTCCTTTGCTTCTCGAATTTATTTAATAAAACGTCCTGTTGGTAGATAAATTCGTAGATGGAAAAATTTCATTAGATTTTTTCCCGTGCTTTCATATTTTGATGGATACAATGAAAGGAAATGTTTATTGTTTATGTATCATCCCATCAGGTAAGATAAACAACATTATAATTTTAAAAAGGATTATTTTACGTAATATTACTATTAATTAATATTTTATTCATTATGATTAAATGGAATGTAGCAATTTCTGAATAAATAAATAGCCTATAATTCTCTTTCATCTTTTATTTATAATTCAATAATTTTTAGAAGTCCGTGTGTTCGTTTTCAGACCTGATCCCTAAAATCATACATTAAGTATTCTCTGCAATCTTTATAAATTCATAAAAATCATTTTTTTTTAATATACAGCATTTTAATAAAAAAGATTTT
>NW_027112950.1:161208-168432 GCF_000696795.3 Halyomorpha halys | reverse complement strand
AATGTTATTAGATAGTTTTTAATTTATTATTTTTTTTTCAATTCACATTATTTTCTTAATATTCACATTGCCAAGTTTATAGTACCATATTTTTGATTGGGAAATGGGCAATTTGAAGTCGAAAACGTAGTATAATTCATAAATAAAAGTTATAATTAGTTTTACTACTAATGTAATATTACCCTTAGCAAATTGTGTATACTGTAATCTCATTGATTTATTTCAATATTTTTTAAAGTATTGTCAATTATTCCGGACCCAATGTCGAAAAATTCGTCCTATTTGGCAATGAATTCATTTTTTCAAAATATCACATAAAGTATTATTCCGGATTAAAGATCTGTTTTTATTTTGGTAAATTCAATTTTCTTGTTATATTTGTTCAGAAGAGCAGTATATTGCATAACCTCTGTTACGCAATCTGCTAGTGTTTTATCATCGTAATTTCCATTGCAGATCGATCCAACACGTGGAACCACTTCAATTTGTTTGTTGATAGTTACACCTAACACTCCAGTGTTTGTCAAATCCTTTTTGTGTATGGTCAGACAATCGCTGTAAATGTTTAGAGCATAGAATTGCTCCTTTAGCGCAGTTTGGTATAGTTCTCATAAAGGGCATCAATTAATATTAGGTTGGGAAAAATAAATCGATTATTTTTGTGTGAAATTGAAAACTTTTTCTAACATGTTTTGGATTGTCCGATTTGGGTCAAAAATGCACCGATTTGTTTTATAATTTGTTGCCACTTTAAAGGTATCTTCATAATGCCTCTCTCATCTTCGTCCCTATTGCCGAAAAACTCTAGTAAAAACCTATTTTTACAGTCTTCTCTTGATGTCAATTTCTTATCACCAGGAAAGTTTTGCAATGCTAAAAAAAGATGATAATCGCCTGGTTTCAGGTCCGGACTATATGGTGGATGCATCAAAACTTCCAAACTAAGCTGCCGTTGTTTGACCTGGCGTTGTCTTGATGGAACCCGACACATCTTCTGTTGGCCAATTCTGGTCTATCGCTAGCTTCAAACGGTCCAGTTGTTGACATTAAAGATCCGAATTAAGTGTTTAACCATATTGAAGCAACTCATAGTAAATTATTCCTTTTCAGTCCCACCACATGCACAGCAGAACCTTCCTGGCCATTAGTCCTGGTTTGGCTACCGTTTGAGCTGATTCACCGCGTTTTGACTACAATCTTTTTCGCGCAATGTTATCCCTTTTCTCATCCCCGGTCACCATCCGCTTAAGAAATGGTTGGATTTCTTATCGTTTAGCCAATGCTTCACAGATGGAAATTCGATCAATCATGTTTTTTTGTGTTAATTGGTGTGGCACCCACAAACATAAAGCTTCTTTTTGATCTCAGTTTTGTGCAAATAGGAAAAACTGTTTTAGGGTGGATCTTTATTTCCTGGGCTATGACTACTAACCTGCCGGTCAACTTCTGTGATTTATCGATTTTTTTTATTTCGTCGACGGGCCTGCCAGTGGGAGGTGCATCTTTAACATACAAGAATACCCGAACGGAATTGGCGAAACCAAAATTAAGCGTAATTAGCTGTTACAGTATCGGGACCATAAACACCATTCACAATTTCAGATACCTGACTTCCATTTTCATCTTTATCGAATATATTACAGCGGGATTTCCTTGATATTGATGAAAGTAATTGATAGGGTGTCCCAAGGTCATAAAATGTGATACATTGTTTCTATATATTTTTAGGGTGTATGTAGTACTGATTTTGAAATTAAATGTTTAAAATAGTTTTACCTGGAAACGTTAATTATAAATTAAGATATACGTATGTAGGTCATATTAGAATGGTTTTAGTTTTTTAGATTCTTTGTAGGTCTCATTTCTAGTTTTAAATCCCCTCCTATTCCCTTTCCCCTCTCTTAAAAAAAAAAACGAGAGACGAAATAAAAGAAAACAAACGAGATAGGCAATAAATCGGCAAGTGATTGATAACTCAATCTAACTGTTCTCTCTCATAGCAAATAAAATACTGATTCTTTCCCCATTTCCAATAAATGTTGATTGATATGTTCGAAATTTTTTATGCCATTTTATATACATTGATAATACCTTGGTTATATATATTCTAAGATTTTTTATATGATGTGTATTAAAGGCATAACTCTCCAAATACTGTATTCAATTTTATACGGGTTTGGATGATTTCCTTGAAAAATTTAATAGAAAAAAAATGCGTTGAACAAAATCGTTTAAGAATAATATTTCCTATGATAGTGCGTTGTCAAACTTTGGATTTTTATTCTGTAAGTTTGTACCGTGATGTGTAATTGAAATTTTTGTTCCTGAAGATGGGGTTTTACCCTTATCATTTAGTTTTATTAATTAATATTCACGGTGAAATACTACCTCTAAAATTAACAAGTTTATTTTCATATTTAAAAATTCCTTATTCGTAGAGGTTTTGAAGGTTGCATAGTTTGTTGGCATGATTTATTAAAAAAAAAACTTTACCCGCAACGTTTCGTTTTCATGTTTATAATATATTTTTAATTCATTGAAATCATACAAATATTAAATTGTATGAATTTATCGTGAAATAAGGAGAAGTATATTAACTTATTTTCAGTTGAGTACCCTGATTCGTAAAGATATTAGTTCATGAAATTTATTGAAGAGTGTGTATGACAACAATAATCCTCTTATATTATAATATCTTTTTAATTTAATCATAATTCAATCAACTCACTTCCATTTGCAATCAGACCCACCGTTTTTGAAGTATTGGTATATTTAGTGAAATTCGTTAGGTCATAAGGTAGCGAAAGCATTGAAATTTCTTAAAAAGTATACAACACAAGGTTAAGACTAATCTTAAAATTCTTCAAACCCTGAGTGAAATCAGACGAGCTATTTCCGAAAATATAGTTGAGTCAATGAAAATTCATTTGCATACGTGAAAGTATGGATTATCATATTTAAAGCTTATAGTATATAATTTTTACTATAATTAGCAAGAAGGTATGGGCCGAATTGGGCCAGTCGATTTCCAAACATCTGAATACCGATGAAAATGCGTTCATTCATTCATAAATGGAAGCAGAGGTTGAATTATATTAAAATCGGCATGAGACCAACAAGGTACCATACGGGATCAAAATCGAATTTTCAGTCTAATTAAACTAAATTTGTTTAAAGTATCCTAGGTAGTGAAAAATCAACATATAAAAATTAAATTGGTCTACATAGATGATTATAGAGCAATTCCTTGAAGAGAGGTCGACAGTACGTTTTTTAACTGGTACAAAGGATAATATTGATCGGTGTTGAGGGATAGCCCGAAGCAAATGCCTTTTATCCAAAGTCAAGGTGTAAATAGGCTTTCGTAATGGGGGGAAGGTAGGGTAGAGTCGTGTTTTCGACTTGCAAGGATTCAGTGAAGTGGGTGATAACATTTTCTCACAATTTTTCCTTAGATATCATCAGCGAAATAATAGAAATATAATTCGATAATTGGAACTATGGAAAAAATAAATAGGGTCATTTTTTATGACCATGATTATTGCAAATTAATGACAAACATTGAAGAAACTACTATTCCTACGAACCTCTATCAGCTTAGAATTAAGAACTGGTAGCTTAAGTAGAACAGTTCTATTGATATTGGACAGAATAGATTCTCAAAATTTAGATTTTTTCTTGTTTTGAAAAAAGTACTTGGCTTATGAAAATCTATATCTGAGGAACTATTAGACGTACAGATGCCTATTGGGGTGACGGTAGCAGCGTGGTAACGCGCTTGACTACCAACCTATAGACTGCGAGTTCGGGCCCGACCCAACCCGGGCATTTGCGTGGCCCGTTAGCCAACGGGTGCCACTCACAAAAATAGTTATGGGAGTGACGGACCTACCCTATGAAAACCACGATAGGAAACGCGCGATGTATTTCTTAATTACATCGCACGAGGCCTGGGACCTCCACGGTCTGTCGAGCCAATGGAAAAAAAAAATTTAGTTGATAAAGTTCATCTTTGTATGGATAGCACTTTCCGTTATATTAAATTTTATTGATTAGTCATTTGAAAAAAAAAATGTTTTATTAAAACTTATATAGATAACTCTCGTATTAAACATAATAGTACAAGTGCGCGGTGGGAAAAATTAAGTTATTTCACCACAGTTTTTAATTACTTTTATAACTATAGTGTATAGTAAAAATTTATGAGTTTGCAAATTATTGTTAGGGAGACTACATTATGGGATTACATATACAATTATGGGAAAATATAATGTTTCAAAATGTTATATATATATTATTTTATTTATTTAGAGCTCCATATCTTGGAAACTATCAATAGAAAACCTACTAGAACATTATTTAAAGTTGAGTAAATTTATTTAAATATGACACCTAGTAGAGCTGTTTGTTCATTGGTTCCCAAGGTACTTTTTTTTCAGAAAGCTGAAATATATTTTGAAAAATCAGTAGCAAATGGAGTGTATTATTTTCTTATAGCAAGCATTCAGGAACAATAAGATGTACAGATGTCTAGTAGCACTCAAATTGATGCTAGTTTAATGGGATATAAAGTAGTTTATATCATCTTCGTAGGTAAAATAAATCAACAGGATGTGATCTCTAGTAGTTCGGACAAAACTTTTAGTTTATGAAAAAGTATATATCTGGGATCATTCTACAGATGTCTTTTAGTACTCATATGAAACCTAGTTTAATTTGCTATAAATTGGCTGAGGACGTTTTTATTTGCATAAGTAGTAATTTTTTTTTTATATTTGATAAAATAAATTTACAAAATGTTGATTTCTAGTTGTTTGGACAAAATTTTTTATGATAAACTAGATTTTAGGAACCATTGGATGTACATATGTCTACATCCAATCAAATCAAAGATAGTTTAATGTACTATAAAGAGTTCGTAAAAGAGAACCAATTATAAATCAACGTTTCGCCCCACTTTGCTGGGCTTCCTCAAGGCTAAATGAGAAAAAAGAGACAAACATTTCAGAATTTATACATCATTAAAAATAAAAAACGTTTCATAACAATTATTAAGTTTATAAAGTATATAGAAAAAAACATATTAATAATAAGGATATGCGGAATATTGATTAGGACCTTGTTTCAAGTCTACCTACATGTTTATTTCTTCATATTCGTTATTATTATATTTTTTTCTATATACCTCATAAACTTAACCATTGTTTGGAAATGTTTTTTTTATTTTTAATGTTTTCTTAATTCTGAAATGTTAGTATCTTGTTTTCTGATTTAGCCTTGACAAAGCCCTTCAAAGTGGGGCGAAACGTTTGTTTATAATAACTAGTTCTCTTTTACTATTTTGATACCTTTATTGACCGCCACCTATCCTCCTACAATGCACTATAAAGTGTTTTATAAGTTTATCTTCGTAGGTGTTGTAGTTTTCATGATATTTGCCTAGGAGTATGAATATGCAGATATCATGAAAAATACTACTACAACTTATTAGCACTTTAAACTAACTTTAATTTGAGTATTTAAAGACATATTTATGTCTCATGGTTACTGAGATATACAATTCCCTGAAGAAAAAAAAATACAACTGATTTTCTAATAAATTTTTTTATGAAATGTTACTTTTTAACGTTTAGAAAAAGCCGCCATTTTTAATACCCTTAACTATACTAGGCAGACTCATTAATTTCTATTAGTGATTATCCATGGTTTAATTAAAGTAATAAAAAATTGTAGTGAAATAACAGACTTTTTATTTCTCTTGGACTCCCTCTATTACTGTAATAAGTTCGGTTAGATTGAGCTCATATTTTAGAAATTTTATTCTACTTTTAATATTACGCTATGAATTTTTTTAGTGTTGTAAGTTTAAGTAGGTTGTAGTTTTAAGTTGTTCGTAGAAGCTCCGAATGAATGACATTAGGTTTTTATTTAATAAAATAAAGTTCAGGATCGTGCAGCTTAAATACTTCAATGTTTTTTTTAATTGCTTTTCTGTTTTCTTTGTATAGTCTTAAGTAAGCATTGAATCTTTTTCTAACAGAAATTAAATTGCAATTTTCGTTCTTTTCTCGAAATAATTATTTTTTGTAACTTCTCCAACAGCAGCCATTTTTATTCCCTTTTATAATGGACACAGCAATCAAGCGTGGGGTAAAATAACTTTGTTCTTTCTCTTGTTGTCGCTTGGACTTTTATGGGGTAGTGTTCTAGAGTTTACCTTGAAGAGGGTAAAAAGTCTATCTGCTTCTGCATTCAGTTTCTTGAATGTTAATTATAATTTTTAGAATCGTAGCGAACGAATTAAATGATTTTAATGGTGTACCAGGCAGTTTTAATTGGTAAAATAATTATTATTTTAAGGAGGGTATGGAAAAATCTTCTAGCATGATAATCAGTGGAAATAATTATTGCTGACTGTGATTATATTGGAAGGAGCTGAGTGGACAGAAGGTAATAGGTTTCTTTTATGCAGAGCTGCAAGGAGCTGCAATTAGTAGGAGCTCGCGAGGGAACAGAATATTTCATGAGGCAGTTACTCAGGGCCTGCTATGTCAAGATCACTTCAGTCCGCTCTCGTTCCAAGGGATCGCTTCCAACACCCTCTCAACGTCCAAAACATTATTTCATCTTTTATAAAAATTTTCTTATAAGTAATTGTTTTAGTATTAAAAATAAGAATTATGATATCCTTATGGAGGTAATCCTCTTTAAAAGTTTCCTTGTCGTTTGGAGGTAGGGGAAAAAGAAGTACTTCTAGAGAAAATTTAATTATTAATTCTTTTGAATCGGTTTTTTTATAAACTAATTTTTCAACCTCTTATCCTACTTTGAGATTAAAACTTTGAAATATGATTAAATTCTAAAGCCTTTATTAAGGTAATAGTGTAATAATATTTATTATTACCTTTTTGATAATAATACAAAAATATACCGTTGGTTAATATATTTGATGTTTCAGATTTTCATTTATACTAGTAAATATGTATATTAGCAGAAATTATACCTTTTAATCTATTAGTTTTAGTTTAATTGTATTTGATTTTTAATTTTTTTTTTTATTAGCAGAAGTTAGTCACCTCATGTTTTATGATATTACATCTATTATTGTTATTAATTATTTTTATGTTTTTTTTTCCCTACGCCACAGGAAGTGGGCTATTACGCCATTTTCCCTCTCGCAACCCAATACAATTTTATTCGTCCTCTTAGTTCGTCCGTATCTCG
>NW_027112950.1:142054-160498 GCF_000696795.3 Halyomorpha halys | reverse complement strand
TCATAAATTGTTTTTAGTGCAGCAGCTCTAAGCTCGGGTTCAGGGCAATCTTTCTTGACACGACCACAAGCCAGTTTGAATCGCCCGTAGACTTCAGCGGATTCGTGCTTTGGCATGTAGGAGATGCTTATATTCTGTCTTTCATCAGTTGGTGGGTCTATCTGGTGAAGCATTTCCTCGGCTTTTGAAAGAAAAGTGCGATGGGACCTCAGTCGTTCATTCGCTTTACGATAATCCAACCAGTGTTCCTCTCGTCGCATAAGCTTTTCATGAAGACACAGAGCAGTTTTTTCCCTCCTATCCTGTAATGGTTCAAGACCTGCTTGGAGTTCCATAGCCATAATTGGAGTCGATTTCACACCGAATATTATTTTTATGTTGTATGTTACCCTCATGCTTTGATGCCTAATTTTAATGTCTGTGACATTATTCTAAAGGGATCAATCCCAGATTAAATAAAGAAGAATATTATTACTATTATAAATAGTTCCGAAGTCTTACGCCTACTTTTTCTATTAATTAACTTAGAATAAACAATTTTATTTCCGCTGTTTTTAATTGGGAATGCAGTGGCACTATGCTACCAACTTTAAGATATCGGGTTCGAATCCGGCTTTGGCAGATACTTATTTTCATTTACACTGTAGCTGTAAGTTGACCCTGTGGGTTCCCTTAATTGAGAAAAAAATTGGCGGTTGAGCATGATCTCGAAAAAATCACATGCTCGTATAACCGCTGTTCTCTGAACAGTGCTTCCTTACTGAGTAATGAACCCTTGGCTCTTGATTGGTTGCAGCAGTTAACATTATTATTAGTGTTTATTACATAATTGCATTATGTAAAAATTTATTGCATATTTATACTGGCGCATGAACTCTTCTATTCGGGAAGACGTATCTATGATGCTGGTTTAGTAGCAATCTGTGCTTTAGGAGTTATGATCTGAAGTACTTAGTATTGCATTTCTGACGGCTATAAAACTTTTACTTAGTAGGTAATTAGATAGGTTCAAGTATTTAGGTTACACGGTAACTATAAAAAACAAAATTGATAACGAAATAAAAACTAAATTAAAGGCAGGAAATTACATAGATTATACCTTCTGTCTAAGAACTTAAAAGTTAAAATTTATAAAATTATTACCTTTCCCACTGTTCTTTAAAGATGCGAAATGTGGTCTCTTACCCTTATAGAAGAATAGCATTTTAAGGTTTTTGTAAATAAATTATTAAGTTATCGCTGAATTAATGGAACTGCACCCGGTAAATATTATTCATGTTATAGCATTGCGGCAAATATGGTCTTGGGACTTCTTAACGGACGGTTGCGTGATTATTAAAAAATTTGTAAATATTAAACAGAAGAGTATACGTCCGATTGGTAGACCGAAACGTAGATGGGAGTATTGTTTGTGTATTAAGCAGATGCTGAATTTATCTCACCAAATCTACCACTTAATTCACTTTTTACACACTCAAAAAGTTGTAAGTTACATATATGTAATAGTCGTCACTCAAAGTATTAAACTCTGAACAAAATCGTTTCAGGAATGGCATTAAACTGCTGGACCTCACCACACAAGAGGCTCTCGATATAATTAAAGGAAAAGTCAACGAGGATATAAGAACGTTCCGTGAAGACAGTACCCTTACTACTGCTCATATACATTGCGTATCCGGATCTATGAGAGCAGGTTCAAACCATTGAAGATTAAGATCCAACGATTAATATATTATCAAAAAAACGGTCACTCACACCAGCGGGAATTCACAAATAAAAAACTTAGTATTTCATGGTTGCAAGAGTCTTTCGTCACCAGTAACGGATAAAAAGGATTGATAGAGATTTCCAGTGATGGCTTTTGCCAGCTTGTTGGTTTGAGCGTAGCTGAAATCGTTTCAGGAATGGCATTAAACTGCTGGACCTCACCACCCAAGAGGCTCTCGATATAATTAAAGGAAATGTCAACGAGGATATAAGAACGTTCCGTGAAGACAGTACCCTTACTACTGCTCATATACATTGCGTATCCGGATCTATGAGAGCAGGTTCAAACCATTGAAGATTAAGATCCAACGATTAATATATTATCACAAAATCGGTCACTCACACCAGCGGGAATTCACAAATAAAAAACTTAGTATTTCATGGTTGCAAGAGTCTTTCGTCACCAGTAACGGATAAAAAGGATTGATAGAGATTTCCAGTGATGGCTTTTGGCAGCTTGTTGGTTTGAGCGTAGCTGAAACCTTTGAATTTTCCATTTCCAATGCTATCGTTAAGCTGATTATCACTCTGCCCGAGCGCTATGCATTTCAAAATAGTAAGCCTATTTTTTGCGCTTGAAGTTGCATAACTGAAATGTTTCTTAGTTATCCTAATTTTATTGGAATATAATCAGCTCCTCAGTGAACGGCTGTACTGGAATTCGGAGCCGTGAGAAGAGATGACTTTCTGGAAATCAAAGTGTTCCTTCTGATCTAGTCTATTAAAGTTTGGAGGGGAGTCACTGGATAGACTTATGTAGAGGGCGATTGGTTGAATCGTAATTAATTTAAAGTTACGAATTAGGTTTCTTAAAGTAAAACTTGTTTACAGCGTTATACAATTCAAGAATTGTAAATTTGTATAATTATGTGGTAGTAAATTGATTTCGTGATGCGTGATGAAACGGAAGTAGATATGGAGCAAATCCGGTCAATTCTAGTAGGAAATGCTTTTATAGTAGGAAAGTAGAAGATCTGAGTAGGCCGGTCCGATTGAGTGGGCTCGTGTTATTTCATAATCTATTAATACAATAATTATCCTACAAGAATTAACTTGGGAAATATTTAAATTAATATTGGAAGTTATATTTTCTGTGTTAAGCGCTAAGAGGTTATTCATGTTCATTACTTATAACATGTTAATTGATTATTTCTCTTCTGAGGACAGGTCTATAGACTGCCGTAATTTTTTTCCCTATAATTCCCAAATGGTGCATCCTAGCTAAACAGTTATAATATATAAATTTAAAACGGATTGAGTTTTGCGTTTAACGAGTGCCATATAATATCAATTCGATTAGTAGTGATGAGATAGTGCAGTATGTCGTTAGCTAAAACAACGAACTTTATTTTCAAATTTGGCGAAAAATTGGATATAAATCCAAAGTAGGGTCCAAAACGCATTTCTATCAGTCCTAAAAAGCTTATTAACCAGATCAACTTATTAGAATCAAGTAACGAATCAGAAATTTCCGTCCGAATAGGTCTTTCTTTGGTTTTTTTTTTTAATTAGAGAGAGAAGTGAAGATGCACAAATGGACATGATTTCCCATATGAAATCATGAGGTTTTTATAGTGCATGAATATGGGACAGTGGTCCCGAAACGTTGTACAATTGTCATGAATAAATAAATAATAATTTATTTCAAATGATGGAAGTGATTAACCTCAAAAAATTTTAAAAGAATTGACTCACCAGACTTCCTAGAGAGATAATCCAGTCTTTCTTTGGGTTTTTCGCCTATAAGTCCTAAACATTGAATTCTAGTGAAAAACCTATTATCAAAAATATTAAAGAACATTAAATGATATGTCTAATGAGTACCATAAAGTAATATTTGGTCCAGTGGTATTGCTTTGAGATAAATTCTATACTTCGGACTCCTGCAATATTAGATGAATCTAATTTGTGGGTAAAGTAGAACCAGATCAAATAAAGAAGATATGGCGAGGCGAAGGAGCTGTGATGATAAATTTCAGGGCTGTCTGGTTTGTATAATAGCTATTCGTGCTGTGTCGTTTACTAGTTATCAATTACTAAATTAAGAAGTTAATTAGTCAATTAAACAAATATTCCGCCTGCCTTTATGTATTTTAATTGAATACAATTATTTTAATTTGAATATAATTTTAAAAATTGTATGATGGGCTTTTCAAACCTCAAGGTGTGCTAGAGAAGTTGAGAAGGGTCTTAGAGTATGTTTAAAATATAATATTTTAAAATATGAAATATTGTAAATATCATTAGTTTATTTCTATAATTTTATTTGAAAGAGTTTTTCTTAGTTTTTCAGTATTGGTGTCTTCATTTCACAATATGGAACCTGTCTTATCCTAGTTTTTATTCTTTTCTTATACATCCCTGTTATTATTAAATGAAGTTTAATTTGGAAATTGTATTTATTTTAATCCTCAACAGACATCGAATTTTTCGGAATCTAATTACCTATTCCAGAAATATGTTAAAAAACATTAATTATTTCAATTGGAAATTTATAAATATTTTTAAATATAGAATAAGTTTCAATTATTTTGTAAATAAATTCGATTAATATTTTAAATTTACATAATATAATATAATATACAGAATGCAATATAGATAAGTAGTTTTACAGTCAGCGTTTAAGAGATATGTTTATCGGTTTTACCTAGTACGCTTTCTACTCCATATTGGATAGGAGTATATTAACCTAGTTCCTTGAGCACCTGGAAAGGGCAATGTAGGGGCTTCATTAAGTTCTATACGAGAAGAATAAAAATAATGGGTTTTCTTATTTTTATGATGTTCCGTAGTTAATCTTGCTCTAGGAGTATCACGGAATACAGTTTTTTTATGCTGTCCGGATTTTTTATATACCGTTATGTTTTGTTATTATCTATGTGATTTTGTGATTACTGATTATACTTGAAGGATCCTATGTTACAGATATACTACGTTATTGTTATACTTTGTTTATTATTCAACGTTTGCTGGGTAATAAGTTATACTCCATTAATAAAGGGAAGAGCTTGGTTCGGATATTATAAATAGAAATGATTGTTTTCAAGATTTTTTTTACCTCAAGTTTAATTTTGTTTTTCATTTTTTATGAGTATTATTTTGTTTTATTTATTGAATTTATGTATTTATAAGTATGATGTGCCTACATTACAATGCTGTACTCAGATTCACATATTTTCCAGACCCATGGAAATTATCCATAATCAGAATGATTCCCAAACCTCAAAAGCCGCCAGAATACCCATCCTTCTACCGTCCTATCTCTCTGTTGCCAATCGTGGGCAAAATCCTTGAGAAACTCATCTTGAAACGCTTGTACCTTATCCTTGATTCCAACCACATAATCCCAGATCACCAGTTTGGATTTCCAGTTGATGTTATCTCGTCTTCATTGGAGCGCGGAAAGTAATGCTTAGGAGTCTTCCTTGATGATCGAGTCTGGCACCCAGCACTGCTATACAAGATCCGTGAATTCCTACTCCCGACATACTTCCTCATTATCCGTTCTTATCTCTACGATAGCTTATTTCAAATAAATCACTTCCAGCTTCCAACCAGATACCATTCCTCCATGATAAACTTCCCAACCACCCAAATCTTCTAGTTTCTAACCTGGCTTCTCCTTCATTACCTATTAATGCTCCTAGGCGTATGAAAAGAAAATGGCCTCGAGATCTTGTCTAGAAATGTTATTGGGGTTGGTGTGTAGTTGGGTACATTCTCCACATGTTTGTATCATGTCACTATGTCACCTACAGCAAATTTACTTGTTGTATATATTTTTACACAGTTGTAAATAACAATAAATAAATTATTAAAAAGATAATATGGTGTGATTGAGCTCCTTCTTACTATTGTCTATAAATATATGACAGAATGTAATATTACACAATAAAAATAAGAATAACACATTTTCTACCGCTTCAATCAGGAATTGTTTTTTTTTTTTATTTATTGTTAGTTTCTCAGGTCACCCAACGATGATCCTAGGAACTGTTTACCATGTCCACTGTCATCTTGAAATGGTGATCGATTTTTTTATATTTTTATGTTTTATTCAGCATTATTTCAGTGATTTTTAAAAATAAAGGAAAATGTAAAATCATTTTATCATAATTTATGTTAGGTGTTTAAGAAATTAAAAAAATAAGTGCTTTGTAATATCCAAATGTTCTGTATTCGGAAGGCCAGAACGATTTTACAAAACTTAGGGCTTTTTTTTTTAAACTTATGAATTTCAAAATACATAGAACTAAATATTCGGAAGATTTTATAGTATTGGTGTATATTTTATTCCAACAGTCATTATATTCCCAAGCATTAGTGGACAAAATTCTATTATTAGCAGAGACAGGAAATATTGAACTTTTAAAAGTATACACTATGTTTTTTGGTAGGTTTTCATAAAAGCCAATTTTTATATCTCATGGTACATCCTTAGCGATTATTTACCTAATTCCTCTCAATCAAACCAACAATGGCAAAGATACGGTAAATATAAAATATAAATATTCAGTAAAGACTGCCGCTACCACGGAAGAATAGGAACGTTGAATTGTACGGATAATTATTTATTTTTTTATAAGATCTTCTAATTACATTGTGATTTATTTTTCGGATAAATAATAAGAATGTACAAGATTTTGATACCAAAAAAAGCTATAAAATAACAGACAAGGGAAACAAATATATTTATTCATTTATAAATAATGAAGCCTCCGTATTCTGTAAACTATAGAAGATAGTTTTGTTGGTTGGCCTTGGAAAAAATTAGTCAAGAAGAAACAGAAGAAAAAATACAAGCGGAGAGAAGGGAAAAAATCAAATTTAATTTTATTATATATAAAATTCACCAACATAAATATTAAAAATAAACTTATTTATGAATTATATTAGTAACAATTTATGAAAAATGAGTAATGCAAACTTATAATTGATAGATGTCGATCCAATCTATTTTTTATATCGATGTTATATCGACACTAATATATTGATATTTTAGAATTTATTAAACTCGCTGAGGGATGCCGTACACTACTACTCTTTGAAAGGTTAAGTGAGGTAAAACAGAAATGTTCGCCATTTATCTATTCATCTCAAAACTCAAACTAACATATCGATCGGCCAGAACAAATAAGGGGTGGAGGATGACCCGGAACCAGGTACACAACTTCAGGCTGTGAGATCATCCGGCTACTGTTTCATCCTCCAAGACCCATTACCATTCTCTTCATTAATAGGCAGCCAACTAACGATTCGAATCACTCGAGCACACACCACTGGATTCTCCGATTTCTTATTGTTTGGATTCTCTCGACATACTTCAATCATTGGGTAGAGTGGGAGAGGAAAGGAAGATTCTGAAATTTAAGCTGCAGAAAACATTTTCACCCATATTATGCAGAAATTCATTCCCAATTTTTAAATTGGGCATTTTAATCATTGCTGTTTGGGTAGCCATGTAATTTGATAGCCTAAATAAATAAATATAATAACCTACAATAAATAAAAAAAATTCGTAAAACACCCATTCCTATTTCTAATATATTTTTTTTTTTATTCAAAAACTTCAAATATTGATAGATATTACAATCTGCCACACTGCTGTGGACAATAGGTAATAATGATGACTTATTGCATTCATTCTAAAATAAAATAACATAAAAAAAAAAAAAAATCTCTCTTAAAATTTAAAATATGTACAAACAGAAGGACAAAGAAAATGAACTTAATCAAACTATGTGTATGAAAAATAAATAAATAATATAATTTCTCGTCGCATTTACACTCTAATATACAATTTACAAAATTAACATCCACCTTGGGAAAATTCCGAACTGAAGTTCTCTCCCCCATTTGAGATGGAATTAGCAGAACTCTTGAAGATTGTGATGCTTTTGTTTCACTGTGTCTCTTGTTTTAAAACCCACAGTGGGCTGAGCGTGGATCCTAGCCGGAGAAAAAATAATGGATCAATAATATTTTTTCCAACTTATTGTTTTGCAATTTTCCTTCTTAGCGTTTGACTCTTTTTAAATTTTTTTTTTTTATTTTCACAGTCCCTGTTTTTTTATATTTTATAATTGTAGCTATCAATGCCGAGAACTTTCTTTTGAACAGTTTTTGAATTATTTATTATTATATATGTGTGAAGTAATACTTAATTACAAATATAAATATATTTGTTATGCAAATTATTAATACAAAATCATTAAAAAAAAACAAAATCTGAACCCCTACAACCCATGAAGGGTCAGGAGTTCAGTACTTTTTAAAGAAGATTCCAACGGTTGTTCGAGGAGGTGATTTGGTCAGAATCACGCTCGACCTACAGAATTTTACCCATTTAAGGGTACTCAATTTAAAGGCTGGGTGGACCCTAGGTGGGTACCAGAAACCAGAGGAGTCGACTCAGGTCAAGGTGTGTTCATTGTCAGCATTTACAGCCCCTTCAGGGGTAGCCAGAAATAGACTTGCACCTCTTTGGGTAACAGCATGATGAAGGGGAAATAATAGTACCAACTTACCAGGTAGCAAACAAAATGTTCGGCAACCCTACGTCATAAGCAACTATAAAAGAAGGACCACCTTTTTAGGAGAACCAAGTCAGGTAGGCTTGTCCTTCTTAAACACCATATGTTAAACAGTACCTAGTTACTTCTAGGCTTTTAACGTCGGTCCTCGAAATAATAAATATCAAGGGCAAGCCGATCTATGGTGAGGATAAAAAACCGTCCACTCCTCCAAAACAAAAGTAGCCAATGGGACATTATTATTATTAGTTTAATGGGCAACAGACCATGTAGGCCTAAGTCCTCGCATGATGTATTTCCTAATACATCGCGCGTTCCTTGATGTGTTTTTTCGCAGGGTGGGTTCGTCACTCCCACGCCTATTGGCTAACGGGCCTCACAAATGCCCCGGCGGAGGTTGTCAGTGAGTTTTGCATTATTTTGTGCTTGAAAAAAGCCCGGATGGGACCAGGGATTCGATCTGACAACTTATAGGTTGGTAGACTGGCGCGTTACCACGCTGCTACCGCTACCCCCAATTATTTATACAGGGTGTCATGTTATATAGCCAATGGGATAGCTAGAAAGAAAGTAGAGGGGAGGAAGACAATAGTCGAGACGGTGCCAAAGGACACCCAGTGTAGGAGAGTCGGAGAGAAGATTTCCAGTGAGGTAAACGGACATCGACAACCAGGCAAGCACACGCAAGGCTGAGGAGGAAGAACAGAAGATATGAACCCTACCCAGCGCAGCTAAGAACTGCCTGAATACTGCCATGCCCACCAGACACTTAAGCTAAGTAAAAATCCTAAGTTGTTACTTTGAATGGCAAAAGGTATTGGCATTAGAATCAATATTAATATGAATGATCTCATCTGGTATATTAAGAAGGATAAAATTAACTCAATAGGTCTACCATGCTCTCTCATATATTAGTATACCTCCTTCGTAAAGATTTGTGAATATAGCATAATATAAGCCAGACGTCACGTTATAGTTTAGAATCCCTTTATGGCGACTTATAATCATAGCCTAATGAATTTGTAAACATGATACCGTTGGAAAGGTGTCTAATAAGTAGTTGCCGATACCATATCACTAGTTTCTAGTTCTTGGTCTAAATTTATAGTAATACATTTTTCTATGAATCGTAGGTCGGTTCCCATCAGGAACCGATAGAGATAATATAAATAGAGATACATAATAAAAATATAAATACATAAATAAATATTAAAATGCAGTTTTTGGAGGCCCCATTGTCCCTTCAGAAACACTCTCATCGCCATGACGTAAAAAAATCTTCCTAGGCATGTCATATGTGTACTGTTATCCTCTTCAAATTTCTGAATCAAGAAGGGATTTAGTAAACTAAAACCTTTGTGTCGTAAAATATGTACATCAGAGATCTTGGAATCGTATAAAAGTTCTAAAAATTGTATATTTATATTTTTTTTTAATATTGTTTACGAATTCAACTGTGTTTTATGGCTTCATCCCGTCTCATAATTTTGACTCTCGCTCGCTTCACGCATTATATACGAAAATATTGAATTTAACGTTGAAAACAGTATTGTCTATTTAATACCCAATAAATTTATCGTTATTTGCTGCAGTGGAAGTTAGAGAGAGATATGAGCTTTAGGTCATTGCGGTATTTCGCTCCTACTGTTCCTGTTTGTGAATAATTCAAACTTAGTTCTAGCAGCAATGAGTTCAGTTGCGAATAACAAGATTATACACAACCATTTTTGAATGTTTGAACAGAGGTGGGCTGTTTAAAGGTCTTATAATTATTCATAGTTAAAAAAAACAAAACTGAAATATTATATGATAATTTTGAGGTCGATTAACCGGTGCAGATTAGGATTACAAAATTTGAAGGTAAAACCATGGATGCCAGATAGTATTAAAAGGCTCTAATTGGGGAGAGCTGTTAGCAACTATGCACGACGGGCTACAATGGATAGAGCTCAGTTGGTTAACATGTGAGAGATCAACTCTATACCACAATTTGTTACAAGTTTGATATTAGTGTCTTGTTTCTTTTATCATTAATACCATATAGTTGTTGTAATGACTTGTTAAGTTTTTAAAGCATATAACTATTTTTTTAGGTTTTGTTATTTATGTAATTTAGTTTTGATTGCATACTAGCTTCGGTAGGATATTTTTTGCACTGTCTATGTGTTCTTAATCATTTAAATAGATGCAGCTTTTTTATAATTTTTCTTTATTACATTTCTGTCATTCGTTTAAACGTAAATTACTACAATTATACCTCGGTCACTTGCACCAAGCTTTCTCTCTCTGAGTTAAGCACATAGGGTAAACATTTAAATACGTGAGAGTAGGCTGAATAAATACCAGCCAGATGATGAGCAGAGGAAGAAATGGAAGGAGGCTTGAACTATCTCATTCAACAAGTAAGGAAACAGTATGGCCCAAGTCAAGTAATTTAATATTAATTTTATTTTCATTTTTACTCGACTATTTAATTTCTTTTTATTTTTTGTCAAATCCTTTCTTTTTTGTTCACTTTATCTTGTATTCTTTACGTGTAAAACCCTTCCATTCTTTTTTAAAATAATAACTTCAGGTCAATTCTGTTACTTATTTGATCATTTAAGTTCCATAACATGCAGTCCTCATTCCTTACACCTAGTCAGTATTATTGCAATAAAATATATAGAGTAATATTTGAGTTTAAACTGAATATCTACTACCTTTTACTCTAGTTCCTTAAGGTTTTAGAAAATAAAGTATTACGTAATATATGTGAAAATAATGAATTAACCGGAGAGTATAGAAGGCTACACAAAGCTGAATTAAGGGGACTGCGCCCAGTGAATATAATTCAGTTTATACCGTTGTGGCGTGTAAAGTTAGGATTGGTAACGAGCGGACGCCTAAAATGTTAATAAACACTGAACCGACGGGTAAACGTCTGAGAGATAGACTGAAACGTAGATGTGAGGATTGTGTTAAAACTGATTTAGTAGAATTGGGTTTCGAGGGGCGTCACTGGAGGGATGTATGTGGAAAACGATTGCTAGTATCGGCATCGAACCTTCGGGTTCGTTAAAGCATTATGATCATTATTACATATAGTAACTGCGATGTAATAATCTATTACAATAGCAGTATACGGACTTGTGGAGAAGTTTCTCATTGGTAGTAATTCAATAAAATTTCTAAATCAGAAGATCTGGAGGCCATATTTTTTTAGGCACCTCGAAGGAATGTATGATGACGAAAGGAATGACGATACTCACGATACATAATGGTGAGCACAACCTGCCAAGTAAAATCCTGTGGATTAGAGCCTTTTGAAGTGAAGTGTTGCCTTATGCAGGTTAACCCAATAGCTCCTCTCCTGTTTAATAATGTTCTACGAGCAGGAATAAATCACGAAGGAACAGTACTTACAAAGATGACTTGTAATGTGCCCCTATTATTTAAGTGTTTTTCAGAAGTTTTTCTTACCTTGGCTCAATTATCAATGAGACCCCGGATGAAGAAGAAGTTAGAAGCAGAATTGCTGCTGGAAATAGAGCCTGCTTCTCCATTGTATGGCTAATCATCTCCTCGTACATAAGGATACAGAGGCTTAAATGTCTTGGCCATAAAATGAGGATGAGCGAGGAAAGAGTGGCACATAAACTGTACAGTTACGGTCCGGATGGTGTGCGGCTACGTGGTAGGCCGAAGGGCCGATGGAGGGATGCTGTGAGGCGGGATCTGCGACAACTGAGGATCCCAGTTACCCTTACAGAAGATAGAGAAAGATGGTTGGCGGCCGCAGAGCAGGCCAAGGGCAGCTTCATGCGCCTATTGTGCCAGTAAAAGAAGAAGAGGAATGAAAGGAATGCTCTAATAATAAGAGTTAAAAATCATGATAAAAAAGTCAATGTTAAGAATCAATTTTTTTCTTTAGCTATTAGGACTCGTTAGAATGACGATGGGAATAGGTTTCCAATAGAATCAGTATTTATGGATATGAATATATATTTAAAAGATAGGTAAATGTGAAATAATATTGTCTTTTACCTCTCAATAAAAGATAGATAATGCTTAATTTAAGATGGCCTCGAATCTTCTTTTGAGGTGCCTCGAAGAAATGTCAGAAAGAAAAAAAATAAGCAAGGTTAGAAACTAGTAGGTTTGAGTGGTTTAGAAGTTTATAACTCCTACATATGGAGTATTAAGGTTTTTACTGTTGATTTTATTTGTGACGAAGTGAGGAACATTGAGGATTTTAGGAATGATTTTGGATTGTAAGGATTGGATATGGAAGGAATATTATTGTTTAGTGGAGCTCCAAAGCTTACTTCATATGTCCAAACAGGTCACTATATAATCATCTAGTTTCAGTCCTATATGAGGATTCGAAGTTAGTTATTTTGCCAAATTTAGTCCAAGGTTACTGATCTGTTTAATTAGAAAAGTGGAATTATTATATCATTATTAATGGATACTCTATGCCATTCTGCGTAGCTTTATGATGAAGGATACAAGTGATTTGATAGGATGGCTTTTAATCCTTCTTTTTACGCTATTGTTCAGGGGTTATGATATGGGATTTGAATATTTGGGATGTAATTTACGTATTATTATTGACTGACGGTTAGTAAGTGGTGAGGATAGTGTTTTTATTAATTTACTGAATTCAATTTGTTAATGTGAAAAATCAGTTTTCATCTACACTTTTTAAATTCCTTTTAATCGTAAAAAGTGGGTTTATATCTATTTTTCTTCTTACATTTTTTTTCTATATCGTATTCCTTTGTGACTATTTTTTTTTCATTTTAGAAATATATAGTATCCAATGCTCGTTCGTGAGAAAAACATTTCGAAAATCGCGATTCTTTAATAGAGTACTAGTGACTGTTTTGTTTTAATTAGTTTTTATAATTATGATTTTTATTTATTTTTTTTTGCTAAAATATGTTATATGTTGCTAATGTCGATGAAATATGTCGCTAATTTGATTTATTTGATTTTTTTTTTAACTTCGACCTAGTCCAGTTAAAAAAATAATATTTGTGGATTATTCATATGGTTTTATCTTTTTTTCTGAAATTTCAGAATTTACCTGTATCTGAATGTTCACAAATAAATCCTTTGGTTTCTCTTTTAAACATTACAGGAACTTTTAACAGAGGACGGTGCTTTTGAAACTCCACTTACAAAGGAGGGTAACTTGATATGATGTTGAATCAAAGAGATTTTTTTGGAGCTCTCCTGTAAAGAGTATAAAAGGTTTGTTTATTTTTTTTAATTAAAGTTTACTCGGGTATTATTAGTTCCATTTGCCTTTATTTATTTATTTTTTAATAGTTTTTGAGGCTTTATTGACCTCGTTGGTAGATTTGCTATACATACCATGAGAAATGCTTTTATGGGTATGAAAGGTTTTTTGGGAAGCCGATATATTTTTTAATGTAAAATATATATATATTTACTTTAGAAGTAAAAGACAATATCTCACATGTACCTATATTAATACAATATCAGTTTTAACAGATCTTTCCTATCTAATAAAAGTACATTCGCATAATGCACAGTTGGATGTAATCTATTTTCAATTTTTTGCCGCGGTAATTCTATATCCATAAATTTAAGATTGGATAGGTATTCCCCCGACATCCTAGCAGGTCCTAGGAGTTACGAAAAATATTACATTTTTAATAATGACTTTCTTAATTGTTAACTCTTATTAATATTTACATATACTAAATTTTTTAGATGTTTTCGTTTTTTATGCAGACTTTAAAGACAATACTCTCCGGAAATTCTAATGAGCTTAGGGAAGTAAAAATGAAAAATATATGTAGCCGCTTCAATTAAAGTAGATTAAAAAAAAAAAGATTAATACGAAAGAAGTTCTTTCCAATTTCCCTATAAAAATTCTTAAATGCCAGTAAACTTTTAGCCCATAAATTTTCTTAGCTATAATGGATTATGAACATCTTTTTATTAATCATCATCAGCTTTTCAACTTGTTGACTTCAAATTTGTATGGTCCCAAAAGGTTGTTTGTATATACCAAGAGATACCAATCGGACTCTCGGGAAGTTGATAAAAAAACTTTGATTAGTCGTTAGTTCATGGACGAATCAAGTTGATCGATTTAAGAATTTTTTAATTTGTGTTTTTTTTGTTAATAGGATGCTGATTCTGAAAATGAATCAGGTTTAAATAAAAATAAAAAATATTTTATTTTATTTTTGTTTTTATACAAATTTTAGTGTCAGTTTTATTTCTTGTACAATTTTTTCTTTCTTTATGGAAAATAAATTTAAATGTTTGTAGGCATTTAATAATTTTAAATTATAGGATAGTTAGATAGTTACTTTAAAAAAAAAATATTATGATTCCGCATGATGGAATCAGAACAATGGTTGGTTGGTACTGTATTGAAATTATTTAATTAACTTGATGACATTTTCAATGTTTCTCACCTAATTAAATTTTACCGAGGGTTTTTTTATTTTTTGTAAATTTATTTATTTCTCCTATGATTGGCCATGGAAGATAGTTATCTATACTTCATTGCAAATCTATATAAAATTAAAATGTGGAATAAATCATAATCGGTAAAAACTGGCCAAACTTGCCGAAGAATTTCGGTATATCAGGATTGCACTATTTTCAGGATACATTTGGATAGCCGCTGTCATTGGTAATTGTAGTGCCTCACCGCAATGTATTTCCATTATTTCTATACTTTGATGTGATACACCTGTTTGCAGTAACTGTATTCTTTTTGACAACGGTGTTTTCTCCACTGGCACTTTGTTGATACATATACTAACCATACCTCTTTATTTTATATAATATTAGGCGTTACGTAAGTATTCCTACTTTCCTGCTTTAGCTACATTACATAATTGACTACAAGAGCTTTGAGCAAACTCACTATACAGTTCCTTAAATTTAATGAGCCTTGTTCCATTCTATTAATAATTATGCTTCAAATTTTAATTGCTTAGGTTTCTCAGGCGCTAAGAAAAGTTTATTCTACTTCTTGTAGAACTAACTAAACTACATGTGGAACTGTGTTTAATATAAAGCATACTTCTGAGACAACAAATACTGTCATGACAGGACCAAATTTTAAATTATCTTCCTTTTTTTTTTCCTAAATTGACTTTGACTTAAGTGACTGACGCGGGAGGGGAAATTCTCGATACTTTTCTTACTTGTGTATAACTTTTCCAGTTATTTCCTGACATTTTTATTTTTCTTGTTTAGTTAGATCTATTTTCCTGTTTGTATTAAGTATTTAAATTGTAATAGTTTTACTAGTTTGAATGTCCGTCCCGTGATGACAAGAGAAATCTTTATCGTTGCAAGAATTAATGTTCAATATGGTAATAAAAGTCATAGTAATGGAGCTTTAGAGTAAAAGGGATGAAGAATAGAATTATTCAAAATGCAATATAAGCGATGAAAAGAGCATGGGCGGCAGATCATTTCTCCTAATTATTTTTTTGGAAAACAGATGAAAAGTGTTTTGTTTCATAATTGCTTCCAAATAATAATTTATGAGATAATTAAAATAAAACAATTTGTGGGATATAGCAGAGAGAAGAGTTTTTACCCACGAAAGCAGTTCTTTAACGCCAACCCAATTCACATGTAAATTGTCAATACTCTAACCCAATTTAGAGGGAGAAGGTTTTTTAGAGATACGGTGAATCGCAGGAGAATGATAGGAAAGGAGGAAAAGTTCTCTAGTCAGTCTCTTCTCTAGCTACAATTAGTATGTAGTTATGATTGTGTTCAATATTTCTTTTTTTTTTTTTTTTAGTTTTTTTCTAATTTTCTATTATTTAACTTACTTAGTAGCCTATGTTTATTTATGATGTGTACATATAATTTCATTTTCATCCATTTTAATTTATACTTACTTATTTTATTGTATTTTCATTGTTATTTTTTTTTTTTTAATTTTTAGTTAATATGTGTATATGGTTTATATATATTCTTACATCCATAATGCTGCACGCCTCTCGTGTGTGGCAGAACTATTCCAATGAAAGGTAAAAAAAAAAATATTCAGTGTTAAAAAATATATATTGCATTAATGAAATATCTTCAAGAATTTCCGGTTTATTTCTACGGATTTAAAACCAACAAATGATTCCTTAGAAATAAACACTTTAAATAGTGGCTCATAACAAATAGATTGTATATTTAGATATATCGATTTTATATACAAATCGATTACTTATTTGTTTTTTGTAATATAAATCAAATGGTTATTATAATTTAATTGCCGCAAAGTCTTTTTGTTTGATTTAATATTTAATATTAGTTCGCGCGTTTGCCTAGTTCACGAAACTAGTGAAGAAATATTCCATGTAAGTGTTTTTTTTTTTCTGTAGTTTTTCTAGGAATTATATACTTTTAATTTTTTTTTTTTAAGTTTTGAACTCTATTCATGTTGTACTTCATTATTTTTTTAATTTCCCGAAACCACGAAAATGGTGGGGTCGAAAGAAAATAATTAAAACCTTTAAATGGTATATCTCTAGCACTGACTCATTCTAATTCGAATTCTCTTAATAAATTTAGAGGGGCTCTTGCGGTGTCGTAAAACAATCAAATACGAGATTGAAATATTTGGGATGACTATATTTTTGCTGAAATTTATCTCTACTTCTTAAATATTTCTGTCTAGGAAACAATCTTACCTACCGACTTTCAGCTTATCTGATCCGAAATAAGTGAATCGTGTCTTAGAGCTTATAGAACGGATTTTAAGTGCATTTTCACTCCTTTCATATCACCTTTGACATTTAAGTATTGTCTAACTATGTAAAAGCAATTTGATGTATTATTATTATATATATTTTTTCTTCTATGCCCTATGGATGCAAGGAGTTAATGTCATGACGAAAACGGGTTGAGGGTTGCATTTTTTTCTGCATTGGTATTGCATATGAATTTTGAGAAAATTTTATCTTTTGGAAAGGGTTAGTTTGTATTTTGTGTCAGTCTGAAGTGACGGGGTTCATCAGTTGTTGATTCAAATAATTTTGTTGTACTCAGTCGGGTCTGTTACCTTTGTTGCCGTCCTATCGGTGTCGGTGTCCTAAATAATGGGTTCGTACAGTGCTAAAGGTTGTCAAAAAATCGGATACATCCCCTAGATATAAATTCCGTCACAGTCGGTCGTTCGAATATCGTTTGTATATGGTCCGTGATTGCTCTTTGAAGTGAACTATGTCTCACTATAGGTCTCCTCTGTATACCGCTCTGAAATTGTTATATATTATATATTAAATTATATTAAAGGTTAATTATAAATTAAAGTAAAAATTATTCGCAGGTATTGAAAAAAAAGTTATTGATCCTCTAAGAAAAAATACTACATATGTTATGGATACAATTGTTATTTTATTTAACTTGAAAATTTAGAAAGCTTTTTCGAGTATTGATTTGCAATGAAATTTTCTACTTTAAGCTAATTTTTAACTAATTAAATAAAATAATAAATAGATGCTTTATAAGAACTTAGAAATGCTTATTAGCAACTTCAACAGACAAAAACTGCTTAGAAGAAAGAATAAAGAGAGCGGAATAATGATTCCCCTGCAGACAGAACAACTTTTTTCCCTCAAAATTAATAAGACCCAGGCACGCCACCTTTAATATAATACAGAAAGTCGAATAAGAATTTAACGACCAAATATTATTAGATGAAAAATATATTTCTTTAATCAAATATCTCCAAGAAAATAATATTCTTTCTATGCCATATTGGTTTTGACTTGACAAATCAACAAAAAATAATGATTTTTTAAATGTCTCCAACGGGAAGCAAACAGTTTAAATAGCAGCTCATAACAAATCGTTTCTTTTATTTGCTTATTTTTTTGTATCACATAAATTAAAAAATGATTTCATTATTGTTAATTTTTTTTTGTTTCGTTTAGTATCAGTTCCGCCTCGAGACCTTCTGATATAAAAATGTTATTTGACTGACCAATGGGTGGTTTTTCTACATTCTTGTATCATACCGTTATAACCTTAAATCAAATTTGCTAGATTTTTTATGTTATTTTTTATATTTTTATGTAAATATAATTGTATAAATAAGTAAATACATTTTGAAAAAATATTAGTTTAGTCTGTCACCTAGTTTTTGAAACTAATG
>NW_027112950.1:141464-141879 GCF_000696795.3 Halyomorpha halys | reverse complement strand
TTTTTTTTTTAAATTTATTTATAATCACACCCTTGTTATCAGTTTTTAATGTATCAAAGGCTTTTAGATACCCACCAGCTGTTCAAACTTTTATAAAACTTCTAATATGTTCGTTTATATTTCTAAAAGAGAACTTTTAGACATTTATTGGAGTTCTTGTATATATTTAGTGTGATTTGTAATTGTGAGAACTTTATGTGCAACATTTATTCTATATTCTTTTCTAACTTTTAAACTATTGATATAATAATTTTATATTTAACTAACTTATTTAGTTGTTTTTAATATTAACTGCCAATAACAGTTTAAATAGTTGATGATTATAAAGTTTTGGTATCGATTGTTTATTAATGTTTTGTAAATATTAATTTACTTTTTAAAATAGCAATGTCATCGTGTGGTGGACGTTGTCTCG
>NW_027112950.1:135880-139984 GCF_000696795.3 Halyomorpha halys | reverse complement strand
AAAGATTTTTTTAGAAATTTACTATAGTTCGTCTGAATTTCGCTGTCTCTGTAATTCTGAAAATTTTAAGTACTATCTTAATTCTTTATACTCTTTACTTTAATTTTTCCTAACTATGTCAATAATTTAAAATTTAATGATCGCAGTATGAATTTTACCAGCAATATTTTTTATTTAGTTTAAATTTATATTTTCACTATTCCATTTTATTTTTACTCTACCCAACTTCAAACGGAATTGCTGGTTGAATTTATGCTTTCATTTCTCAAGATCTTGTTAGTTGATAACAGTTAATGGTTTATTTAGTTGTTTTATTTGTGTCATGTGAAACGAAATGTTGATATTTAAGTAAAAAAAAAAAAAATGTTTTCCTACTCTCCATAACTCAGAGGAATTGTTCTGAACTATCTTGAAGGTCCAATATTATTAGGGATTAGGACGTAGCTTTGTTCCTTGTTTGTTTCTGTGACCTGGATGTTGTTGTTATTGTAAAATATATATTCTTAATTGATTTAATTTCATTTATTTCGGCTGAGAAATGTTTGACATTAATATGTTACTTGCGAAGAAATTCTCAAAATGGCGTATGTTCAGTGTGAAGTTGCTGTGTGATATTTTCTGTACAATCTGTGCCGTTCTTTATGAATTGTGTCGGATGCCGCCTTGTTACTTCGTCTGATTCTTCTTCCACCGGTAGAATATGTTCCGCGATTTTCTGAGGGAACTACTCCTAAAAACCTAGTGGATGACTCGGTAACTAATTATGCTAGTATTGACATATATTTTTCGGTTTGCTTCGTTTCACCGAATTGTGTAATGTACTGCATTTTCTGGATAAGAAGGGACTCTTCCATCGCTTATCCTTAAAAGATTCTTTTTTTTTTACTATCAGCTCGATTTGCGATTCGTGATCCATCAAGATTCGTATAATTCTTGGAACACTAGCATGATTTTAGTATCATTTTATTAAAAGCTTTATTAAAATTAAAAACTTTTTCATTTTTGACACAAATATAAGAATGGGAAAGTAAAAATTAGTTCTTTATTTCTTTTCTTTTTTTTGATAATTTAATAAAACTTTATCCGCTTACCTTTCTGCTGGAAAACAGGAGCTTATACGAGCTTTATTTTGAGTCAATTCGCTTGTAAAAATTTGTGTTGTACTTAAATATAAATTTATTATGGAATGTAAGAAATACTGCAACTGTTGGAAGTTCAATCAATAGCAGTGTGGTATTATAAAAAATTAATTAATTGGTATTATTAATTAAACAGATTTTTTCCTATATCTATATATATCTTTAATATCATGCTATTTTTTTTTTTTTTTAATGTTTTTAAATACTTCCTTAATTGTAATGTATCCTCCTATTCACCGAATCAGTTGTAATCTTTTAGTAATGTAGAAAGTGCATTGTGAGTGTAACAGTTCTTTACCCTTAGAAGTCTTGAAATAAGTTTATTTTTAATAAAAATCCATAACCCACAATGTAAGGTTGGTATTGATCATTTTTCTGTTCACTGCAGTGAAGAATATGTACCGTGGAGAGAGGCCTTCCACCTGCAAGAACAGCGAACTCTGCCTCTAGTGCTGCTTCTTCTTAACCTACAGATCTGCTACTTTGAAGAACTACGAGTTACTACTCCTACAGCTACTAACTACTACAACTACAAGGTTACTACTAACTGATTTCTATCGGCGGCGGCTTGCGCTGCGGAGGACGAGTCGTGATGCCTCCTCTCCTTGTGAACGATGCCCATGAGCTTCATCCAGGGGTTCGCCCCCTGTGCATGCCCTCCCATTCCGCCGGTCTGCCACATGTTGACCCCGGTGCATGGCCGACCCCACCCGTGTCCCGATCGGCACTGGCTCTCCGCCGCCCCCCACCACCTCTCCACCACCGCCTTCCTCCTCCACCGCTCTGGTCTCTCGGCCTATCTTCGATAACTCTTAATATTAGAGATGAAATTAATAATATTAAGCATTTTAAACTATCTATAATCAAACACTATGATTATTACTTCGCTTAAAACAATTATTGAAGATTTTGCGCACTGTCAGTGTGGGTTACTTTGACACGCTTTTTTGAATTTTTTTTTTATTTAAGACCCCATTTATTGAAGACCAATGTAAATTGTTTTCTATATTTAGTGGAGTCCATATTTGTACATATAATAAGTCGTGATTTTATTTTTATTTAAGGTAAGAAGATGTCAAATCTGAATTTAGAATTGGGTAAAACCTAAAATTTCCTGTTGATGAAAGTATTATGGCAGCGATAGTGTTCAACGTCAATACAGCATTCTTTGACTTAATTTAATTATTTGGTATATTTAAAAATAATTACTAATAGATTTTATTACATTTAGAGATGAAATATTTAAATAAATTTTATTATTTAATGAAACCTAATTAACAGCGGAACATAACTGATTTGTATATTTCCAACACAAAAAATATTAATATACTTTTCAAACTAATTACAACTTTTCAAAATAAAAGAGAGAACTATAAAAAAAAATTGTTCTTAATTGAAATAAAAATCTGTTTACTCACAAAAAAAAAAAAAAAGAAATTCACAAATAGCCATTACTTATACGGCAAAATAAATAATATGTATGAATTCATGTTTTTTAATCAAAGCTAATTATTACTGGTAAATTATTATAATGAGTGTATTGTGCACTGTCTTTGTTTCATTTTAATGATAAAAAAGATGGTTTAATATTGTCTATTTACCTGAAGTCGAACTGGGGACTTCTGGCTGTCGCTGGACACAAGTTATCGAGCTGAAATTCGTCGACTTCTTCTTCCGATGTGAAGTGCTCTGGTCTTGATGTATCAGATGTCTCAATGTAGGCTGTGCAGTAAAATGTAGTTAGCCATAAATTACAACTCAGCCATGTAGGATTAGAAAACTATGGATCGTAATAATAGAAGTATGATATTTCATGGTATTATTATTACTGTGGTATTATGATTTTATGGTTCTATTATACTATCATTATATTTATACCAACAATAAAACCGTTGTAATAATAATACCATTATTTTATAATATTAATTATAAAACATTCTACGACTAGACGCAAAGGTTCCCTCTTCCGTTTTGATCCAAATATAAACTTAAGATATTAACTGAAGTAACATTGTTTACACTAGTGCATATGTATACAATATTAAATAAATATTATAATAATAATAAAGGCTGAGCAAACCCGAAGGTTCAATGCCGATAGTACCAATCGTGCAAACACACACACGTTCATTGAGGCGCTTCCAAACCTGAATCTACCAAATCATACTTAACGTAATCTTCCCTTCTACGTTTCGGTCTACCCCTCGGACGTATACCCGTCGGTTCAGAGTGTATTACCATTTTCAGTATCCGTTCCTTACTAATCATACTTAACGTAATCTTCCCTTCTACGTTTCGGTATACCCCTCGGACATTTACCCGTCGGTTCAGAGTGTATTACCATTTTTAGTATCCGTTCGTTATATAGCAATCAGCAAGCATGAAGTGCCGCCGCAAACCGCCAGGGGACAGCACTACAAATGTCTAAGAAGCTAAGCAATTGTATATAATGTTATTATTATAAAAATACGATATCTTGTACAAATGTATATTTGTTAATATTACACATTACATATTAACAAATATACATTTGTACAAGATATCGTATTTTTATAATAATAACATTATATACAATTGCTTAGCTAGAACGTTAATTATAAAATAAAAAGAGATTGAGCAAAAAGAGTCTACGGAACTATCTCAAGTAGAGTTAAAAGAGTGAATCCTCAGTGATAACCGATCGCATGAGGCCTTCAATTGCCACCGGGATTGATTCGTCAAATCAAGCCTTTATCCAGGTCTAGTTATAGCACTGGTGGCATACACTCTACTTGAGATAGAGAAGTTCATTGCCAATCTATTCTCACAAGAGTTGATTTTTTAATATGTCCACCTTAGACAATACCTTCTCCCTATCTCCAGCAATCTAAGTCCGTCCGCTTCATCTCGGCAACTAAGATTGTAACCTAGTCCTTAACGGTTACACTGGTCCGTCCGCTTCATCTCGGCAACTAAGATTGTAACC
>NW_027112950.1:127051-135235 GCF_000696795.3 Halyomorpha halys | reverse complement strand
AACGGTTACACTGGTCCGTCCGCTTCATCTCGGCAACTAAGATTGTAACCTAGTCCTTAACGGTTACACTGGTCCGTCCGCTTCATCTCGGCAACCAGTGTAATTTCCCGTCTCTCCCCGGCTCTTGCCTGTCCGCTTCATCTCTGCAACTAGAACTGTTACTCTACCTCAGACTCTCTCACCTAGACCTCCTCTACCTGAGTCAGTGTCCAGGGCTCATCCCCTGGCACGGCCTTCCTTTCTTACCTATTAATGAATACGGCTTGTCCGTGGGCCTTCTGTAAAGTGTATGTCAGGCTGTAAAACCGCCTAAGACCAGACAACCCCGACAAGTGGTGACCGCGACGTGATCCATCCGTCGTAGGAAAGCCCGACGTGATCCAGAGGAAGACTTAAGGACGGATAAGAAATAACTAGAGAGATGGCAGGAGATTCAGAGACGAAAAGGGAAGAGACAAAAGGACAGAGAAGGGACCCACAGGAAATCAATGCATATCAAGGCCCAGTATCAAGAATACCACGGTTCTGGAGGAACAACCCCATGCTATGGTTCGCCACCTGTGAGGCCGTATTCTCAACTTCGAAGGTCACATCGAGCACCATAAAATTCCAACTTCTGATCCCTAATATCGATGAGGAAGTATTAATACACGTGCATCACCTTATAACGGACCCTCTAAAGAAGACCTATGAAAATTTGAAGGCTAGGCTACTACAGACCTTAGGAGAATCAGAAAACTTGAGGATAAAGAAACTATTAGAAGACATCCCGTCGGAGACCAAACCCCGTCGCAGTTACGACGAAGGATACAGCAACTAGCTGGAGACTGCGTGAACGCAGAGTTCATCAGGAAATTATCGCTGAAAAACCTACCCACAAGATTCCAACTGATATTGGCAGCCACAGAACACACAGATGTGGAGAAACTGGCTGTTATAGCAGACGAAATCCAAGATTGATCTACGCCGCGCCTACTACCACATACCGGTCGTAGAAAAAGACCGAGAGAAGACGGCCATTATAACACCGTTTGGCCTAATAGAATATAATCGAATGAATTTTGGCCTTAGGAACGCAGGACAAAGGTTCCAGAGATTTGTCGACGATAAATTCCACGACCTGACCTACTTATACAAATTCCTAGGTGATTTCCTGATTGCGTCAGATAATGAAGAGCAACACGAACTCATCTGCGGGAAGTCCTACAGAGACTGGACAATGCGCCCAAATGTATTTTCGGAGTAACCGAATTAGAATTTATAGCATATCACCTGACCCAAACAGGCATAACGCCACAGGACAATAGGGTGAAAACCATATTAGAATACCCGCTATCAAAAACCCTTCGCCAGCTCCGTCTCTTTCTGGGTATGATGAATTTCTACAGGCCCTGTCTACCGAATGGGGAAATGACAACAGAGTGGCTGATGCGCTTTCAAGAATATAAGAGATCCAAATGCCTGACGACTTCGTCGCACTCTCAGAGGCACAGGAAAAGGACGAAGAACTCCAACAAATAAAGAACCAGCCTAACTTAAAATTTAAAAGTATGGAAAAACCAGGCACGGATAGGTCATACAGCAGCCCCTCAACGAGCTAACTCACGGAAAACTAAAAAAGGATTCAACACCGATTGAGTGGGATATGAGGACAACTGAAGCATTCAAAGCAACAAAGAAGAATTTGGCAGAGGCTGCCCAGCTGAATCACCCCGACCCCACTGCTGAAATGTCCATAGCGAGCGTTGCATCGGATACACCCGTAGGCGCAGTATTGTAGCAGAAGGACGTACATGGCAGCCACTCAGCTTTTTCCCAAGGCGCTGAGTAATCCTCAGAAAAAATATTCAGTATATGACCGTGAATTAATGGCCATATATGGAGCAGTAAAACATTTCAGACACCTATTAGAGGGCAAGAATTTTTATATAATTACAGATCACCGCCCGCTAACACACGCCTTCAATCAGAAGCCTGAAACTGTGTCACCAAACCCGCTGGCTCACCTACATTAGCCAATTCACAACCGACGTGTTTTATAAACCTGGAAATGACAACAGAGTGGCTGATGCGCTTTCAAGAATAGAAGAGATCCAAATGCCTGACGACTTCGTCGCACTCTCAGAGGCACAGGAAGAGGACGAAGAACTCCAACGCAGAAAGAACCAGCCTAACTTAAAATTTAAAAGTATGGAAATACCAGGCACGGATAGGTCTATCCTTTGCGAAACATCACTGAGCAAGGCCAGACCTTCTCTACCAACCGGTAAAGTGTATGTCAGGCTGGAGAACCGCCTAAGACCAGACAACCCCGACAGTTACTAATCATACTTAACGTAATCTTCCCTTCTAGGTTTCGGTCTACCCCTCAGACGTTTACCCGTCGGTTCAGAGTATATTACCATTTTTAGTGTCCGTTCGTTACTAATCACTCTTAACGTAATCTTCCCTTGACTACAAATGTCTAAGAAGCTAAGCAATTGAATATAATGTTATTATTATAAAAATACGATATCTTGTACAAATGTATATATGTTAATATGTAATGTGTAAGAATGTTAATTATAAAATAAAAAGAGGTTGAGCAAAAAGAGTCTACGGAACTATCTCAAGTAGAGTTAAAAGAGTGAATCCTACTTAACGTAATCTTCCCTTCTACGTTTCGGTCTACCCCTCGGACGTTTACCCATCGGTTCAGAGTGTATTAACATTTTTAGGATCTGTTCGATCTTGTACTCACAGTTAGTAATAACCATTTGATTGCATCCCAAACTCTCCAGTCCCATACGACAATCCTTGAAGAATGGTGTCGAAATTGGAGGATAAAAATAAATCCCATCAAATCACATTTACTCTTCGTCGTAAACCTGCCGACTGCCCCACAGTATACTTTAATAATGAGGCTCTTACCCCTGTAGAACAGATTCGTTATCTTGGACTACATCTTGACAAACGACTAATCTGGAATTCTCATCACAAGGCTGAAAAGACAGGAATCTGCGTGCAGATTCCGACTATTACAGCACTTACTAGACAAACGGTCTGAACTTTCAACTCATTACAAAAGACTGATCTACATGACAATAAGGCCCATCTGGACATACGGAGTTCAGCTTTGGGGCTCCACTAAACCTTCGAATTCCTCTCGTATCCAATCTTTACAATCCAAAAAAAATCCTTCGTAAAATCCTCAATGCTCCTTATTTTGTTACTAATAAAACCATCCATAAAGACCTAAATGTTCCTTATGTAACCGATCTAGCCCGAACCTGATATTATTCCTTCCATAATAAACACCCTAACCACCCAAACCCACTAGTTTCTAATCTTGCTTCCTCTTCCATTCCTGACAATCCTCCGAGGCGCCTGAAAAGAAGATGGCCTCGTGACCTTATATTGTAAACTGTTTTTAGAGTTTTACTACTGGGTTTCTCTTCCCTAAATCTAAAAATTCTTTCTCTTTCTCTAAATGCTGTATCATATCATTATGTCATTATGATCAAATTTACTTGTATTTTTTATACAGTTGTAAATATCAATAAATAAATTTTAAAAAAAAAATTGTTTTTGTTTGATTCAAATATTTGAAAATTTATAGTAGGCACCTCCAAACCATTCATGCCGGCCACTGTTGATTTTAGTATGAGACCATTCGTGGACATTATAAATGAAGTAGTGGTAACACCTTCCAATTTATATATTTCTTTCAATTCTATCGCCAATTCCTGGTATTTCCTGAGTTCTTCTCATACAGTGGATCTTATATTATTATCGTTGAGGATCCCGACATAAAGAAGTTCCGCTTTCTTTTCTCTTAGGTTTATAAGGTCGATGTCTGGCTTATTATATCGTACCATATGGTCCGTAATAATTGATTCATCCCAACAGAGCTTAAGGGAGGGGACCTTTTTTGAAGACTTTTTATTGGGCAGTACTTGTAATAAGGGCTCTTATCTTCAATCAAGTTGTACTTCATCGCCAGGTTCTGATGTGAGATTTTGGCCAAATTGTTGTGCCTCTGTAGATATTAGCCAACACTCCACATTCACCAGTGATATGTTGGATAGCTTTGAGCGTTACTGAGCCTAATCGACATTTATCCGGTGTTGTTGCGTCTGTTAGCACATATTTCCTATATGATCTGGTGGCAATCACTTAATCTTGAATAGCATCCACATCTGTCTCGGAGAATACCCTTCCAGATTTTAACCATTCAACTGATCTTTCTTTGTCTATGGAGGCTTCGTTCAGTTGGCTATAAAATCTCCCATGCAGAGACTTGCTTTTCCAATCTGCTAGTCGTTCTTTTTCTGAAGCAATGTTCGGCTCATCCGCTTTGCTCAGGTTCAGTGCGGTCAGACTATAATGCATAGTGACGATTGCTATATAAACACTAGCGGTGTTTAAATGGGAATATTGACGTAGAGATAATTATAATTATCATTATTAATGTTATTATCCGGGTTTTCTCGCTATTACGGGTTGAGTATCTGAAGTGGGGGCCTAGAAGTCCAACCGTCTCCATATTTTTGTTTATTTATTTATTTATTATAGATGATTTATTTATTATTATTATTATTATTATTTGTTTATTAGTTCAGATCACTATTGAAAGTGATTACTCTATTGGATCTTGTCTTTCTAATTTTGTAAAGCTTCTAGAGTTGAGTTATAGTGATTGAGCTAATGTGAAAATGTATTTTGAAATAGAGATTAGTTTATTTATAATTTTAAAAAAAGACAAATATTGATGTCTGTATCTAACTTTAAGAAGAAATTATGTTAGCTAGAAAATGATATAGATTTTATATGAGATGTGATGAAAATCTTTTACACAATTATGGGCAAAATACATCGGCGTAACACAGTTTTTTTTTATTGTTTGAAACCACTATAGCATAAGATGGCGTGGCTCGTAAATCAGCGAGCACTGACAGGCCTGCGAATTAATCAAGGGGAACGTTCTGTCCTGAAATATGCCATCCAGTGATATGCGTTAAAAAAATACCGCAGACATTTTAGTTATGGTTTCCTATTTCAGTTTTAATCCATATTTTACATTTTACCAAACCTTTAATTCTCTTATATTTGTTTCTTCAATAACATATATAATTAATATATTTTTATGTGCGTGTGTGTATGATTTGAATTATGATACAGATATAGGAGGAAATACGTTTGAAAAGGTAGATAGGCATAGGTATTTAGGTTCTACGGTACCTAGAAAAAACCAAATTGAAGAGAAAATAAAAGCTAGGCTGAAGGCGGGGAATGCATGTTATTTTTCAATTTCCAAACTGCTTAGCTCGCGCCTTCTATTTAAAATCTTAAAAATTAGAATTTACAAAACTATTACCATTCCCAGTGTTCTTTATGGATCCAAGACGTGGCCTCTTACACTAAGGGATGAACAGCGCCTTAAGGTTTTCGAAAATAAAGTATTATGTAAAATATTCAGACCGAAAAGGATGATTAAGCGGGAGAATTTAGGAGGCTATACAACACTGAATTAAGGGACCTACACCCGGTAAATATAATTCAAGTTATAGCATTGCGGCGTATAAGATGGGCGTGTAAGATTGTAGGGCTTAGTAACGAGTGGATCCCTAAAATGTTAATAAACACTGAACCGACGGGTAAACGTCTGAGGGGTTGATCGAAACGTGACATGTGAGGATTGTTTTAAAACTGATTTACTAGAATTGGGTTTCGAGGGGGGTCACTGGACGGAAGTATATGGAAAACGATTGGTGGTATCGGCATCGAACCTTTGGGTTCGTTAGACCTTCATTATTATTATTATTATTATTATTATGTGTTATATGCCTTGCTAAATATAAAAGTTCAGTCAATGAAAATAAACGAATGTGAGCGTTGAGGCTTGTTGAAATGGATCGCTTCATTCAGCCATTCAATGGCCTTTGATATTCAGCTTAGGAACACATCATTAGTTCTGAGGAATCGTTGAAAAAGATTAACAACATTGATGCTATGAATACCTTAAGTCATAAACCCTTATACTACCCCGGTTGGACGGCTTAGTTATTTTTTATGTTTCTCAGTATTTATTTTGTAAAGCGTTAAAATTCGAAATTGAGCCCAAAGGTTCAATACCGTCAATTCGAATCGCAGTATTTTTTTCTTTATACATTTGTTTGTTAATAACCATCCAAATACTAATCTGCACGATTAGTGTTGACCCTATCCTCCCATTTACTTTTCGTTCTACTTACCCAGCGGACGTTTACCAGTTTGCTCAGTGCTTATAAGGCACACTACTTATATTGTATTTCATGTAATGCTGTTAGCTCAATTATATTTACTGGGAAAGCAATTCGACGTTGTGTCGAATAATTAATTTAATCAATATTAATTAATTAAAAATTATAATAAGTAAATAATATTACTAATTACAATTATTATAAGCTAAGAACCTTATCTTGATGCCCTTCCCTTCATGTGAGAACGAACCCAGGTAAATTCAGCATTGCCGAAAACCAATATTTTATCATCCAATGTTTAACGTGTTATTATTCGAATCCCCTTTTTAATTTTATTAATTAAATAGTTATAACACACACCTCCTCCCAAATGTCACAACATACCAAAAATGGGATAAAAAAAAATCAGTAAATGTATACCTTATTTTTATCATCAGAGCGTGAAAAAAAAAGTCTTTAATTTTAACTTAATATAGGAAAATGTACAAACTTCGAAATTCACTCTCTGGGGCAAATGAGAAATTGTTTTTAGGTTTTAGCGTATGAGTAGTGATTATGTTATATTTTATTTACACTTCTATTTATATTTGTGATTAAAATATATTTGAACATTATTACATTTAGATAATATTAAACGATTATGTAAAAAGGTATAATTCAGAAATAAAATGCTGATGACTGACTAAAGTTTCATTTTTTATTCTGTAGTCTGAGACAAGAAACATACTCGTGTTAAGAAGATTAACTTTTAAAAGGACTTTGCAGTGTTGGGGACTCATCAGCTTAAGAACCTCCCTTAGGTAAGAACTTAATTCCTCTTTGTCAAAGTCAATGTATATTGTCAATATACATCTAATATTCATACCCTAGTTCTTAAGATAACTCAGAAATGATACTACAATGAAGACGGACTGGAAAAATTAAACTAAAATACTCATTAAATAAATTTGCTTAAAAAGACTATCAACATTTAAAAAGAATAGGATATAAATATATATGAAAACACAAAAAACTATATAAATAAACTTAGGTAGATATAATGAACTAGGTGTATTTTATACATTCCTTAGCATTTATAATATATTCAGATAAATTTATCAAAATATCAAATGATAACCATTTTAACTAATCACGAACACAGTGTGTCACAGTAAAAATGTTCACTTTCCCTAACCATTACAATTTCTAGAATTTTAATTTGATTGTCAGTAGGTTAAAAGACTCTCTTAATATTTTGCTTTCAGTGAAAATATACTGAAGTATTAAGATTATGATTTTCGGTTCATAAAAATGCGCTATATTTGCAGTATTTGTATGATAAAACCCACACAACCTTTTCTAATTTGCCGAAGAGAGTGAATTTGTTTGCGCGTTTGTAGATCAAGTTAAAATATTTTTTTATGCTGAATTGTGCTACGACACTAAAAAAAGCTATGGCCGCACGAAGATAATAAATTATATTGATATCTCCTGCAATGAAATGTTCCAGTGTTATAGTTGTTAATTAGACTATTACTAGGCAAAGTAGGGGAATGTTGATATCTGGAATCAAGTTTCCTGAGGGAGGTATTAGATGGGAGTCGCTGATAAGAGGCTCTAGTATCAGTTTTCCGTCTTCTGTAACACCCTTCCTTCAGGCTCCTACCTGCTATTAAAATAATCGGTTTATGTATAACAGCTAATCCATAGTTTGATGTGACAATCATAACTTTCCCAGCTAAAAATGTTCTAATGTTAAGTTTTATCATAGATTCCATACAATAAATTTTATCTGTATGACAGCTATTCTTTTTGCTCCATTGGTTCATAATTTTGTTAGGCCAATGCCGATCTTCAAGTAACTCGGAATAAATCTCAGCTAGTATTTTGGTTGATTTTTGTAATGCGAAGAATAATAAGTGATCATTCTTAAATGTTTTTATGAAAGGAATATGGTCCGGGTGCGGTCAAGAAAAACTCAAAT
>NW_027112950.1:101957-123791 GCF_000696795.3 Halyomorpha halys | reverse complement strand
AGATCTGCATTTCAGAAGGAAAATACGTTGTTGGGATTTAACAGTGAGGCGCTTGTGTAGATTACATAAGGTGTTAAAATTAGATTTATGCATTGGAAATTTCAATTTAAATTGAGAAAAAACGTTAATATCAGTAGGGCTATGTACAATAGTAGAGTTGGAGAGATGTAAAAAATCAGACGATGAAGCAAGGGATGAATTAAATGTTTTAAAAAAAATTTAAAAATTAAATGTTTTTAGTTTACATGTTAATATTACATATTAATTCAGTGGTCGCTCATCAACTGGATACACTTTTCTTTGTCAGAATTGTATTATATTTTATATATTAATTCTTAATTTTTGGTCAAAAACTACAGTATTGAAGGTCTAATAATTGAACCCAATCAACTAATTATAATTATGCAAACGTTTATAGGACAACTTTGTATTCTATTATGAATTATTTAATTATAACCAAAGAGTTATTTTCTGGATGCACGAAAATATACGCCATTAAACGAGCTTTAGACTTGGTCTAATTTCTATTTAAAGACAACAAAATGTTTTATTTTTAAATAATTTATTGTTTTATTCCTAAACATAAAATCGTTTAAAATCCATCTAAGTCTCAATGCAATTTTATGGCGCAGAACAGCTGGAACCAAATTACCCAAAAGTTTCGTAATAATTAAAAAAAAAAACTATTTCAAATTTTTGCAACGGCTCTAGTCGTCGTTTTTAGTTGGTTTGGCTTCCTTCCTAGGAGAACTACAGGATACGGGCTTGGGTAACTGTTTCAAGTTAGAACATGTTTTTTGCTGGACGTGCAATAACAACTGCACTACTCGGTAAAAATGCAAGCAATCAAGTGGCTTGATGGGATTTTTGCATAATACGATATTTCTTATTTTCTTATCCAACCTTTAGTCCAAATTTTATATATAATATTTAATGTGAATTTAATATTTCCTATATTTCAGCTCACCTATTGAAAGTGGTCATAGTGGAAACTTCAATTTCCTTGTTAAATAATAAATGTTGGGTTAAGAAACCCTTAAGTTTCGATACTGATACATATGATCCTTCCCTTCATTGCGTAACTCTCTTCGCTCCGTCAAAATCCAGGTTGGCAATTGTCCTGCAGGTTAACACAATCCTACTACGCCTTTTCTGCACTTGGATGTTAATTATCAAGGGACGTATTTTTTTCTTTCTCATTCATATTGTTTTACATTATATATATTTTATGTGCAATATTAGCTTTATATAATGTTTTTTTCGGTATGGGTACTCTTCTGTTTTCTGTGATGACTGAATGAAGGACTGGGTAAGATTTTATTTATTGAGCCGTGGAGTCGGTAAGCTCTGGTAGTTTATGCAAATTCGTAAAACCTAATCCAGTATCAAGTTGCTTGGTTTGCCCGGTCTCTCTCCCTCCCTAATCTTCAGAAAATCCTATAATCCTCGCAGAGACCTTAGACCAGGCAGCCGAGAAGTGACGGGGTTTCTCTCATGCCCCTTCAGTAAGTTGTACTCTAGCCGGCTGTTGCTTTATTGAAAGTTTTTTTTTTTTTAAATTTCTTTATTAGTTAGTAACGATCAGATCCCAAAAATATTAATAAAGCTGAACCGAAACGTAGGGAGGATGATTGCGTCAAAACTGATCTAGTGGATTTAGGTTTCGACCGGCATCACTGTATAGAGGTTTATAGTGAGGCTTTATGGCTGGTACTGGCATCGAACCTTTGGGTTCCTTTAGTATTTATTATTATTATTATTTCTTAGTTCACATCAATCGAAATTTTTAATTTAGGTGGTTCGTTCACTCACAAAAAATTGTAACAGCTCTAACGTTGACTGACTGAAATAAAACTGAATTATGTAGGTATATGCAAACAATCAATGTAAAACAATAGCACATCTGCTTAAAAAATGCTTTGGTTTTTTTTAAATTAAAAGTCCTCCAACTCCAGACACTCTCAATGCTAGTCAAAATGTCAAAAAGTGATCTCGGCCTATGGAAAAATATGTAGGTTAACAAAAAACGAATACAAAATTATTTTTGTTTGTTATTTAAGTAGAGCTGCATCTGTCAATTTAACCCCATGTTAATTATCAATGATAATTATTCCCATAATTAAATTATACATCCTTGCAAGTAACATTCGTATACACTAATTAGATAATTAACCTTGTTGGAGTTGTATGCTAATGTTAATTGGGGTACCTGCAACGGTTTCTGTTGGTAATGAATACAAGTGTGAATTTCATGGGATTATTTAGTGTATGCGCCCATGCAATACCGGCGCCTGTTCATTCGAATCGATATCCCCCTAAAAGGTCGGTAGTGGTTTCATAACAGATTGCCGCTATTTTGTTTTTCTGACGCCGATGGGATAAGGGAATGGGGGGGGGGGGAGCAGAGGTCGGGAAGATTGATTTTATGAAACTTCACCGAGCCGATTTCGAATTTTTGCCAATCCAATCGAATAGATTGATTTTCAGATTTATTGCAAGAAAATTTAATTTGCAAATTAAATTACTAGCCTGTTCTAAAAGATAAAATTGTGGAACATTTCATCGTCACATCTATACATAGAGTGATTTTTTTTTTTACAATTACATTGGTATTTTTTCATCATTTCTTTTTTTCCATTGACCGTTAATCTGTGATCACCCTGGTTCCACATCCTTTAATATAAATAGGTAGAAGATTAATTCTGACCTGGGTTTCTTGTTACTAAAAAACTATTTAAGTTAATTTATATAAAGTGCAACATTGTAAAGTACACAACATTTTCTTTTGAAGTCCATTTGATGCCACTAACCGCTATCTACATAAATATGTCCAGTGAATCCCGTCTAAAATCTAAACTAAAATAAGTTTTGAAGCTGTGCTTAGAAGTTTAACCTCTTTTCAGTGTGTATTAATATTTTAGGAATCCGTTTCCCCAATCTTATTCGCCGAAGTACTATAACGAGAATTATGTTTAGCCGCTGTAGTCCCCTAAATTCAGCGTTGTGTGGCCTTCTAAATTTTCTCTTAACTCATCCTTTTTCGGTCCGAATATTTTTTGTAATACTTTATTTTCCAAAACCTGAAGGCGATGTTCTTCCTTTAGTGTAAGAGGCCACGTTTTACATCCATAAAAGACAGTCATCATTATCATCATCAGTGGCGCTACAACTCTTGTAGAGTCAAGGCCTCCCGGAACTTCGTTCTCCAGTCCTTTCTAATGGTTGCCGCTTCTCTCCTATTGCGAATTCCCAAGATAGACCTAGCAATCCGCTGCCACTCCATCGATCTATCGAAGCCGGGGTCTCCTTGTCCTATTTATCCTTTCGTTCAGGATCATCCTATGAATCTGATGCTGGGTCATTCTTAATACATGGTCTACCCACCTTGAGCACCCTGTAGACTATCCGGGTCCCTGTAGACGCCTGCCAGTTCAGCAATTGTTCTCATCTTCCAGATCCCATCAGCACAAACCGTGCCATAAATTTTCCTCGATATTCTCCTCTCGAACCTCAGGTGAATGGCTTCCTGTGATCTGGGTAGTGTCCAGCATTCAGAGGCATAAGTGAGAACTGGTCACCAGGGTCTTATACAGCTGTATCTTGGTGTTTTGGGAGATAGCCCTGCTCCTGAAATGCTCCAGTAAGCCGAAACAGCATTATCCTCATTTACTTGGGATCGAAGATAGCTGAATACTTTTACCCTTTTAAATGAAAATCCTCCAGTTATAAAATGTGATGGTTCGTTCGCATCTAGCTGTGGGCCTGCGTGCATATATTTGGTTTTTGTTTCGTTAACCTCTAACCCCACTCTACCCACTGCTATCCGGAGACTGATAAAAGCGTTATTTAAGTCTGTACGGGTTCTTCCAACAATATCTAAGTCATCGGCAAAACCCAAAATAAAAAACAGCGAGAAGGATCATTGATTTGTTAATTTTAAGGCTTTTGGTGAGAAGAAGAGCTAAGCAGTTTCGAAACTGAAATATAACAAACATTTCCCGCCTTTAACCTGATAACGTTTATACCCTTATCAATTTCTTGTCATATTAAAGACTAATAAATTACTTAAAGTACTAAATTCTAAATATAAAATTTATGCTAATAAAAACTTAACCTGAATTATCTAGTTATATTATCCGGTTATATTGTTATATCATCCATTTATATTACCACACTAGCTAGTTACATTTTCATATTGTTAAAGCCACCTCAAATTGATGATGTATGTTTATTGGAAAGCCTAGAAAGAACAAAAAAAAAAAAAAAAAAAAAAAAAATGCTCGGAATAGAACCTTCTATTTGGCTGTGCTAACAATTGAAAACATGACATAAAATAAACAAAAGAGTTAGAATAAAATAATGAATAAAAGCAAAATAAAAAGGCCTTTTAGACAAAAAAAGTTAGCTAAATTATGTAAATAAAAGAAAGGAATTTACAAAATCAATAGATATATAAAATAAATACTGGTCGACGATCTCATAAGAAAGTTGATCCACTCCGATAGGTTTGCTGTAAAGATGGGTTAGATCACCGCTCCGTAGCTATAAACACCGCCGCAACTCCCAAACTGGTCCAAAGTTGGTGGGCCTTCGTGGGTACTGGATCATTAACAGTCGCAGTTAAAAGGCAAGATGGTCACACTGCACTAATTGAGGGCAGACAGAGTCTGATTGTTGTAACCTATTATACGAGCCGACTTATGAGCAACAACTCATATTCCAGTCAAAGGCGAGAGACGCTGGTTCTGGAATGTAATGTTGACTAAAACATTTAAAATGTCCAAAAAATAACACTAACTGTACGCAGACAGGGTTGGTTAGAAACTATAATAGCTACTAAAAGCATCAACTGATATTTAACTCAAAGACCAGAAAGGCAGAAAAGCTCTTGTTACGAACTGTAATATCAACTAAAACACTTAAAATGTCCAAAATAACACCAATTTCACACGGACAGGGCTGGTTAGAAACTATAATGACTACTAATTAGCAGGAACTAATTTTAAAAAATGAATATGGTGGCCTGTTGCTAGACGACGCCTTAACAGCGGTTTAACAATCCTTAGCAACTGTTTATAACACAAATAAAAATACATATTTTTTCTTTTAAGATATGCAAATTCTTATTAAAATAAATAAAAATAAAAATAAATGTTATCAAATTAAACACAAATAATACGTTTACAAATTAATACATTAAATATAGAGTTAACACTTATATTATCATATTTAGGTCATTATTATGACTTATACTTTTAAAAAATGGGACTATCACTGATCATTGGCTCGCTTATTACACATTAATTGCGTTTAGTTTCCTGTAATAAAATGTGTGAATTCCTCGAAAATTAAATATGATCACGATCCTTTTGAGAATGCAATGGGAAACTATTTCGCACCTCTTTCCTTGTATAAATGGATATCAGGCCATTCTTTCTAAAAGATGTTTTTGTTGCAGGGGAAAATGCTGGAGTTTTCTTCTAAAAGGAGGCAATTTGTCGTTGAGAAGAAGGAGCCTCTTCCAGCATATCTTATTGCCTGCCATAAATATCCGCTATTTCATATTTAAGCACTCTTTTTAAAAATTATTATTTAACAATTATGCATTAATTTACTTATTGTACATTTTTTTTCAATCTCGATAAGCTAATATATTATCTTTAAATGCCATAAAATCTGAGGTTTCCACCAACCTGTTTGAATCCTTTTAAGGAATTTAAATCACTTAACTTTTTTTTTTTTCTCGGTGCTATGAATACCTCTTTTTCAAGTGGAAATCCTCATTATTTGCCCTAATGTTGTATATAATATAAATTATAATTTTTTGAATAAAAATAATTTTATTCTAGAACATCAGTCCTGTAAGAATAAAAACATGATTCTCATATTAGGATTATTTTTTTGGCAAACATTGAGTAATTTTCATTATGCAGTTTAAATTACAATACATCAGTTATCAGTCATTAATATATGGCTATTGTTCACATTGGTACGGTATTATGGTTATGGAGTAAGTGAAAGGAATAGGTGTTGTTTAATGAAAAGAATAGATGAAGAGATGGGAGCATCCAGAAAGAAGTTGAACGTATGACGAAGAATTAGCTGAAAGAGGCGGTTCTATGGGAAGGAATATAAATATGCAGGAGGATATAAAGAATGATGGAGAGACAAAGTCAGCAGAGTTAAAAAATACTAATAAGTGGAACATTAAATCAAGTCAAAGTTTTAGTCTCGAATTCTTATCCTGTTTCAGGGGGGTGGTACTTACTGAAATATTTCGCATAGTCAGTAGAATTCAATTTCAACATAAGTATATTGACGTTAAATTCAGAATATCCCCTTATTCCATAAAAACCACTTTAGGATGTTTCTGCAGCTGTTGCTCTGAAGAAGGCCTGAAATTTGGGTCGAAACGTTGGCGCAGTAAAATACGTTTATTAGTGTTCTAGATTCTAGTGGTTGCACCAAAAGCCATCTCATTGGAAAAAACGTGTATAATTATAACTATACTGGACTACTATATTGAACTAATAGTCATAACCACATTTTGTAAATACTGAAAATTTACTGAGGTTTGTGTTGAATTATCTCGCTTTTTGTTTTTTATATATGATTCAATGGTTTATCATTATTAAAAATAAATTGTAAAATGCTTTTTCGTATCAGGTTTTCTAAATTATCATTCATACATAAATGTATGAGTTGTTTTCCGTAGAAAAAACATACCGCCCCGGTTTTATTTATTTTTTCAGACTTACAAGGGATCACAGTTTTAGAAAAAATATCGTTACACATGGTACGAACATAAATATCCCCTATGAGTATAATTAGTAGTTTATATATTAATTATTTAAAAAATGAGTAAATTAAGGTAATATTAAAAAAAAATGTTCGGTTCATTTTATATGCTCCCTTAACACCCACGTAGTAACAATGCTGAATTATGCCAATTATCTTAAAAGACAATTGTTTTAAAATAATTGGTTCAATTAAGAAAAAAAAAAAGAAATGTGAATTTGTTATTTGAAAACTTATTGTGTCTGGGCTGGAACCAAGCCTGGAGCCGTTCCAAATAAAAAGCCTTTCCTCTTCCATCTCCTTGGAAAACAATGTTCCGTAGGAGGTAGCGGAAATGAAAGAAATATATGTCAGTCTTGTGGAGGAAAACTTTTTTTCTCAGTATAACACGTCACAACAAAGACAAAATAAGGAATTTTTCGTTTGAGAATTTAATTACTTTGTTTGGTAGCGCTTCGTTAATTTCTTTTCTATCGTGTAATATGTCAGTTCCTTTTTACTTCAATTTCTCTCAAATTTCGGAGAAAAAAGAAATATTATTCATGGCAATTGTGCTATTGGTTATGAATTTTATCCAGTTCAGATAAGCATACATTCCAAATTCTGTTTCTGGCTGATAGCATACCATTTTGATTGAAACATAGTATGGTGATGTAATTATTAACTTGAACTCTTAGATGCACAACATAATTATATGTATATACTAGAGTATATAAATATAATGTTAGAATATTTCAATATTTTACCTAGGCCCAGTATTTAAAAAAAAAAAAGTTTTAAGATATAGTTTTTATGAAAATGAAAATCTGTGGCCCTACATCGCATGGAGGATCAGGGATTCTGTACGTTGTTTCTTGGACACGGTTATACATGGAGATGATTGTTCATGATCATGCTCCACTGCCAGATTTTCCCCAATTAGGGGTACCAACTTTACGATGTTGTGTGGACCCTGAAGCGGTACCCGAATCCATAAGTTGACTCACCACTGTATTAACAGAATAAATAATTATCTGCCAACGACGGGTTCAAAACCAAGCTGTATTTGAGTATCGTACTCATTAGAGTTTATTATCTCATAACTAGGGGATAATTTTTTTTCGTAATTCTCTAGGGATTGAATTGAATTAGATTTAAGATTAAGGCTCATACAATAATAGTTTTATTTATCCTACTTTATTCAATTATGTTATATTTGTTTTTAAATATACAACAAATTTTAACTGAAAACCCCATATCATAGCCCCCGTAATTCGTAATTGGAGGAATTAATTAAATCCCAACAATTCCCATCAAATTAACTTAACCCTTCGTCATAAACCTACCTACTGCCCTACTGTCTCCTTAAATAATGCTGATATTACTCCTGTAGAATAGATCCGCTACCTTGGACTACATCAGGACAAACGACTAACCTGGAATCCTCACACAAGACTGAAATGAATGGAAACTGCACGTCCATTTCGACTATTACAGCACTTACTAGACAAGCGGTCTAAACTTCCAATTCATTACAAAAGACTGACCTACATGACTGTGATAAGGACTCAAAGATAATCTTGACATACGGAGTTGAACTTTGGGGCTCCATTAAACCTTCGAATTCCTCTCGTATCCTATCATTACCATCCAAAATCCTCAATGGTCCTTACTTTGTCTCAAATAAGATCAAAAATAAAGACCTTAATGTTTCATATGTAACCGATCTTATTCCTTCCATTATAAACTTCATAACCACCCAAACCCACTAATTTCTAACCTTGCTTAATCTTCCATTCCTGATAATCCTCCGAGGCTCCTAAAAAGAAGATGGCCACAAGACCTGATAGTGTAAAACGTCATTTGAGTGCTACGAAAGGGTTGTTTCCCTACTCGACTGTAACACTCCATATTAACTAAGATAAAATTTACTAAATTTATTATAATGTACAGTTGTAAATACTAATAAATAAATGAATAACGAAAAAAAAAACTAAATATTTTTTAAATTCATTCACTCTATATCAGATGCGCCTGGAACAGAAGTGCTGGGATCTATCTTTGCCTCACAAACGGGGTTAACAAGGCTTGGCTGTTAATTAATTCTTCCCCTGCAGAATGTAAATATTTTATATAAGTGGGAATGTGTTTTTATTTTAGTGTTATCTAAATTTAGTTTTCTTTGTCTTGTACATAAATTATTTTATTTGCATTATGTGATTATCAATATTTTGTTATACTTTTGATATAAATTATTCTTTTTAGTTATACAAATCAGTTAATGAGATGCACTGTGTTATTTACTATCATTAGTATAAAACTGACATGAACATTTCAAATTTAACGAGCGCTAAACCGCAGGGCACAGTTACTTAGTAATAAAAAATGGGTTTCACTGTTTTTTAAAGTAAGAAATTTATTTTTAAAGGTTTTCAACTTGTTATGTACTTTAAATTCGCTTTAAATCAAACATTAAAAAACTATTGATTTAAACTGAAAGTAATTCAATTTAAATTAAAATATTGAGAGTCCACTAGCTCATATCTACACATGTGCAAATCGAGTGAAAAGACTCAGTGGTTGTTAGGCTGACGCCGAGCACAGTTGTGAATGTTAAACCGACACGACATAACTTCATCGCCGAAGTGTATTTTGCAGATTGAACGGGGCCGCAGTGATAAGAACATTTCTGTAGTGCCCCAGTATACTAGTATATAGTGGGTTATCACCCTCCCCAGTCTCTACAATTTGAGGTATTTTAATACAATTTTCGCTGGGTAATAACATTAGTTTATTCTCTAATCTTGTCCAGTTCTTCTCCACCATAAATAACTCTAGAATTTCCAATTAAAGAGCACAGTATTTTTACATATTTCTAAAAGTTCATCAGGTTTTATTTTGATTTCATATTAGAAAATTTTTGATTCATGGTATCCTGAAAGCATAAGCTTTCGACATCTCTGTACCTCTGATCTTCATGTAAAAATAAAATTAGTAACAATCAAAATAAGTTGATTTTTCCTCCTCTACTGCATTTACTGTAATTGCTCGAGACAACCAATCGGCTATACATTTTCTTTTCCTGGTTTATATATTATTTCCAAGTTTTATTGTGCCAGGAGCTCCTTCCAACGCGTAATCCTAGCCGAAGATTCCTTCAACTTCCCCACCGATTGAAGAGGCCTGTGGTCAGTATGTATCCTAAACCTTCTGCCTAATACATAGGGCCTAAAGTGGTCAATGGTCCACACTATTCCCAAGAGCTCTCGTTCCAGTGCGCTGTATCTGGTCTCCGTCTCTGTTAGGCGCTTACTGGCAATTGCCATTGGGCGATCTCCCTCTTTACCATCCTTAGACAACGCTGGTCCCAATGCATACTCGCATCTGTAGTGACAGTGAATTGCCAAGTGAACTCTAGGAAAGCAAGCACCGGCTCCTGCTGCAGCTTCTCCTTGCACCGCCTTTTATTGTCTTTCACCAGCGGAGTGATGATCACCTTCCTGCCTTTCTTCAGAAGGTTGTTGAGGGGGACGAGGTACTCAGCCATTTCTGGAACAAATCTCCGGCAATGATTTAATCTCCCAGCAACCTCCGAACTCCCTTCACATCCCTAGGCCTGTCATCTTCCGTATAGCTGTCTTATTGACTTTATCTGCGTCGGGTTTAACTCCTTCCCTGAAATCGTGTGGCCCAAAAAATGTATTTGTTCCTGCCCCAACGATGATTTCTCTCCCGATAATTGAAGCCCAACAACACTAGCAGATCATCCATAAAGGTCTGACAAACAGATTCGTCAATTCCTCTTAAAAATTCGTCCATTATGCACTGAAATGTTATGGGATCATTTTTTAGTCCAAACGGCATTCATGTAAATTCGTACTGACCCCCCTCGAAAGTGAATGCCGTCTTATGTTGATCCTTAGGATGCATTTAATCTGAAGATATCCGGCCTTCATGTCCAATGTGCTGAATACCGTTGACCCACTCAGCCTGTCCAAAATATCTTCTAAATCTGGGGATTGGATACTTCTCGTCTATGGTATTCTCGTTAAGCTTCCTATAATCTATCACTACCCTGTACTTTTCGTTAATTTCACTAGGTGCGCTCTTCTTTTTTATCGCCCACTATAGCCATTGTACAGGGATGTACTATCAGTAATTATTCCCTGGCGTTTTCAACTTTGAAGCTCTTCCATGATGTGGTGACGTAGCGCCCGCGGGCATCTCCTTTCTTTCACATAAGTGATCCTTTCTTTTTTCAGTGTGATCTCACGGACCGTCTTTCCAGTTTCCCCGAGCATGTCTGCTCTGGCCCGTGCGCCCTCGGTTTTGTTCTGTCGATGACATTTGTACATTTTACCCACCAACTTAATTCTCCAATTTCCCTTGATATTCTAAACCCAAGCACCTACCTTCCACCTTCCCTTGCAGGTCACACCCCACAATCACTTTGTATTTCCTAGGCATAATCCCTACGATATGTACCGGCAAGTTATCTCTACTAAATCCCCTCGGGTCAAACCTATCTCTAACACACAAGGGCACCCAGGGTGATAAATTTCATTGACATTCCTGTATCTGGTGTATCCTCTCTCCGCTACACAGTTTTTCTAGGGCTTCTCAGCACATGATCGTGTTGGAACATCCAGTCCACTAGGAACCTCACTCCTGCTATCGCGGGTATGCTAGAGCGGTGGTGTGCCTATAATAGATATAGGCGTAATATTTTCTTTAAAGAATTTTTTTATCGTAGTTTTCTCAGCTGTCACATTTTTTTTCTATTCTCTCATTTTTAAAAATAATGGCTGCCTATAGTATCGTCAGGCAAGCTGTCATGAAGTGTCATCAGCGCTCATTTGTGGAAATTGCTCAAGATCTCATAAAAGCAAGCGCTAGAGCGGTGGTGTGCCTATAATGGATATAGGCACACCACCGCTCTACTCCCTCACATTGATGGAGTGAAACAAGGAAACAGAGGTGGATGGAGGCGAGAAACTAGAGAGAAGAAGACGCGAGATATCTGAAGGGGTTGTCAGCAGAGCCGCGACCGCACACTGCTAAATAATAATGTGAGGGAGAAGAGCGGTGGTGTGCCTATATCTATTATAGGCACACCACCACTCTAGCGCTTGCTTTTATGAGATCTTGAGCAATTTCCACAAATGAGCGCTCTCTCGGAAATCCTTCTTTCTTCCATAACTCCTTTGCCAACTGTATCTTTAGTACCAGGGATAAGAATTACATCCGACCCTGTACCTGGATTGTTTCCATCATTTCGCTCAATTTATCTTGAATTCTGTTAAAGCGTACCAGGAGTTCCGCGGCATATTGTCCACTAGACTGTTTCGGTTTCTTTGTCTGTCGGATCATCATCATATGTCTTCTTCTGGGGCTCACCGTCCTCCTCCAAACGCCATCTTTAATCTTTCCTTGATAACTCTCCAATGGGTCTCTTCGTCAGCCTGAATTTGATTTAGGATGCTCCTCTTCACTTCTGGTAATGAGGTAAGCAGAAGGGGTGGAGGAGTCACCTCCATGGGTGGTGGGTTCTGAACCCCATTGTGATTTAAAGCTTTCAGGTTCATGACAGCTTGCCTGACGATACTATAGGCAGCCATTATTTTTAAAAATGAGAGAATAGAAAAAAAATGTGACAGCTGAGAAAACTACGATAAAAAAATTCTTTAAAGAAAATATTACTCCGGTGTTTAAAGTCCCGGGTTTCGACCCCAGTTAAGTATTGGCGAAAGCAACATGTCAAAAAAGAGAAGAAGGAATAAGATCTAAGACGCTTGAACTACTGTAAAATACTGCTTTAGTGTTCAAGTAATTTGGTGTTCGGTAGATCTCTCATATACATTCGATCAGCTGATCCCCTCATTCAGCTGACATCGAAATAAGTTGACTCAGACCGTGCCATACAATTAACGGCAATATTACTCCCCTTAGTTGTTGTATCTTGGTAATTCCAAAAGGAGAAAACCCCAGGACTGAGTATATAGAATGATTGTATGCTGCGATCGCTCATTCCATCGCATCGCCCGCCCGGCTCTAGCCCTTTTTCTAACTGATATATCCACAGGTGGTCACTGAGGTTACTCTGGAGCGGCTCTTTGGATGTCCTGGGGTGTTAAGGTGCCACACCACCTCCATGATTTTCATCTCTTCTACTTTCAAACACCGCTTCTGATAATCTCTCATTTACTGGGTACGTAGTAGCTAGTTTGCTAAATACATCTTTCACCGTGACCCACTTGTATCCCCGCAAAGTAAACGAATCTGCCTGAAGATCACTAAATGTTGTTTCTGCAGTGGGCGACTCCTCCTGGATCGCTTGAGGTGGGTGTCTGTCATATTTCGCAGTCAGGCATACGTCACAACTACCGATGGTTTCTTGTATTGTGCAGCTTCATACCCCACCAGAAGTATCGACGGCGCAACGCCTGTAGTGTTTCGTTCAGCCCTCTATGATTGGTCTTCCTCTGGTGATACGCGAGGGTCACCTTTTGGCGTTCCGCATCACTGAGAGTTTCTGCCATCATCGTACAGCCTGTCGAAACCAATCTGTTCAATCCATCGAATTTTATTCTACAGCACTGTATTTCCTATGTTCTGGCTTCAATACATCCTTCAGTGCTTTGCAGATTTGGTTCTCTGTTGTAAAACTTTGATGTGTAATTAAATAAAAATGTATGGACTTAGAAAAACACTTCTTATATAATAATTATTGACATAATTATGAACTCTTAATCTAACAATAACAATCAAAACAAAACACTTAACACACACTGACTATATCGTATCTTAGAAAAACCTCTCGACTGTTACCATTGATAATCGATACAAAATCAATACACTGTTACCATCGATAATCGACATAAAATCACTACATTCTCCCTCAGATTAGGCTGGGACCATTTAGTCAGAATATTACTGCTGCCATATTTTCCATGCTAACTTCAATAGCCCCGAGGTTTTCGTTTTCCGTATGATTTGGCGATGTTTATCATTAATGATTTCGTCAATTTCTTCCATCTCGGTTGGTCTTTCCAGAGTTGAGTCTTTTCTCTGTTTTCCGATTCGATGCTGGTTGTTGTTCTACTTCCGTGGTTCACTCTCTCAAGAACTGTCTACTATATCCAGATGGTTCTCCCTGATTATCCTCGATCACATTGAGCATTGGCATTGATGGCCAGTCTTCAACAACATTGTCTTTACGAGACTTGTATGTGATGTACATATTATACTGGTTGAGGATCTCCTTCATCTGGTGATACGGGTGGATTACTCTTTCAATTTGTCTACCCACTGCAATGGTCTATGAATCAGTGTGGACCCTAAAACGCCTTCCGAACACATAGGGCTGGAAATGCTCCATTGTCCACACGATTCTTAGAAGTTTCCGTTCTAAGGCGCTGTATCTGGCCTCTTCAGTCTCCTGTGCCAACACCGCTCCTAGAACATACTCACTTGCATCCGTTGTGAACATAAACTGTTTTTCTTAGTCGGGGAATGCAAGAACTAGTTTCCGTTGAAGCTGTTCAATGCATTTTCGGATGTTATGTGCTATGTTTTGCCGTGTACGGGGCTTCGGGATTTCTAAGCCCGACTAGCCCTGTACAGGTATTATATTGAAATTTATTCATCTATTAATGTATTTATATCATGCATTTGTATTTATATATTTATATTTGTATTATAAATTTATATTATGTGTCTCTGTCGGATCCTGATGGAAACCGACTGAAAAAGTATGCGCTATATTTAATTCAAACACTAGACACCATCTGGACCCCTCGCCATGGTATGCTAGATATGAATATCATAATTAATCATTGGAGTTCCTTTCCAACGGTATCGTGTTCACCAATTTACTATGCTATTATATATGAGGTGGCATGCAGGGATTATTAATTATAAAGTAAAGTCTTTTTTACATGTTTTATATTTACAATTATATATACAATATCTAGAATACTACTGAGAGAGCATGGTAGACTTGCTTCCTTATACTTTAATTATAAGATTATGAATTGAGAAGTACCAGTTGGGATATTTGATATTTATACTGACTCTAAGTTATTAATTCTATCCTTGCCATTCAAACAACAACAGAAAAGATCATACTTGTTTCGGTACATCGGTCGGCTTGGCGGTTGTCGCGGAAGTGAGTCCATATTCGCCTCCAGGCTGCCGCTGCTGAATCCCCGGAGGTGTGCCTTCCTTCTCTCTCAGACTGTCTTCCTCTGTGTCCAACTCCGAGACTCCCCTTCTGTCCCAGACTGTCTTCAACTCAGACTTCCTCCAGGACTGTCCTTCCGTCACAGAACTCTTTTCGACTGTCATCCTCTCTCCGACCCCCTCAAACTGTCTTCAACGGTGTTCCTCCTGCCCTTTTTGTTTATTTTCTCCCCTCTCCTTCTGACTCCTCCTTTTGATTTCTGTCCTTTGATTGGTTCTTCTATTTTCAGAGGGGGTGAGAAGGTCCAATGACCTTCGACGAAAGTCGGTCTTTTTCCTACCATTAATCTTTAAAAGTTTCTTCTTTGAAGAAAGCCGGCTTCTGGGGTGTTTATTTGTTTTCAATTAAGGCGGCTAATTCTCTTTGCCACTCGCTGTACTTTCCCCAAGATGTCTAATCTGTCCACGTGCAAGATACGGGCTGTTTGTTTATCTCTGCCTACACGGTCAACCGTTCCCAGGGGGTGGATAGCCTCTGTTATCTATATACCTCTGTACATTTCTTTAGATCTGTTGCCGATGGATATTTGCCTAGGTCCGGCGGTATCTTTGGCATGCCGACAAAAGAAATTATTTTATGTTAAAAAATTCCAGCTGGTGCCTCTCATACATATCAGTTTGGTGTCACCACCATTATTGACGGGCATAAGATACTCTTCCATATCCGGAGCAAACCTTCGATGGTAATTAAATGCTTTTAGTAATCGCCTTTCACGTCTGTTTGTACTTCCATCCGTTGCAAAGCCGACACCTTCTGAACGTCTCGTCTCACACCTTGCCGGGAGATGGTATGCCCCAAAAAATGATCTGCTCTTGGCCTAGAATTAACTTTTCTCGGTATAGCTTGAGGCTTACCCTTATTCTCTGGAACAGACTCTTCAAATGTTTCACATGGTTACTCCCTGATTTTCTGGACACTAGCAGGTCGTCCTTATACACCTTGTAAACTGCTTCGTCCAATCCCCAAGATGTTAAGTTAAAATATATATGTTCGGATATTTGAAAATATTAGTCAAAAAATTTTTTTTTAATTATGGCCGGTAACGGAATTGTGAGAGCAGCAGTTCTAAACATCGACGGCCTGAACTTCAACAACCCGGCTCCAGCTGCAGCCTACCCAACTTAAGCAGCAGACAACTATAAAGTTGTAACACTGGGTGTGACCGGGAGAACCGTGCATGAAATCCCGTTGAAACAAGAGAGTATAACATATGATAGAACGGCGGTACCCGCAGGCGTTACGCCAACACATCAGGGAGGTGCTGATATCTTGGCGATTCAGGAGCCTTGTTGTCGAAAGAATGTGGTTACAGGTTTTGAAACTACGTCGAGGGTGGTCGGTCTAGGCAGTGGCGAGAGGAGGCCTAGAGCAGCGATTTTTGTCGTTAACCCTGCCCTCGACGTAATGGAACTTAAGCAATCCACCACAGCAGATCAGGCGGCATATTATGTCAGGTGGGGCAGAGTTGCCTTCGCTCTGGTTTCAGCATATATATGCCGCCACGACAAGCGAATGTAAATATCAATGTAGAGGATAATATAGCTGCTGTGGAGGCTGTCGCGCTAAAGTATAAAAGCGTGATAGTCTGTTCCGACACCAATTCGTGGAGTACGGCCTGGGGTTCTGTTCGCACGGACGCTAGAGTGAGGTTGGTAGCATATTGCGTGGCGAGGTGTCAGCTGGTTATCATGAACGAGCCTTCTGGTCCCACATTTGTTGGAGCGCGGAGCCAGAGTTGGATAGATGTGACACTTGCCACGGCTCCCATAGCAAAGCGTATTGTAGACTGGACCCTACGGTCAGACACGAGCTCCGACCACCGGATCATAGCCTTCTGTGTGGTCGAGGAGGAAGGCGGTGCCCCTGAAGTAGAAAAGGGCTTTGTGACTCGATCGGTGGACTGGAGAGCGTTTTCCATTGAATTGGAGGGAATACTGGCTGACAGAGAATGGGAGGATATGACCCCGATAGATGAGGAGCCCGAGATTGACCGCAGAGTGGCAATGCTTACGGGCGCCATCACTGAAGCGGCGAGTATTACTCTCCAACGCCGAAGAGCGAGAGTACGTCCGGTTCCATGATGGACGCCGGCTCTGACGTTTTAACTACGTAAAGTAAGTAAAGAGTACGACAGGGCCAGGCGTAGGTACCAGGAGAGCAGAAACGACGAGAGGAGGCCTGCACTTCGAGAAGAATCCAAGCATAGGTATAGTGTGTACCGAAACGGAGTGCGTTGCCAGAAGAAGAAGTCCTGGGACTAATTCATTGTAGAGAAATCAGAAAAGAATCCCTGTGGTATCCCGTACAGGGTGGTACTGGGAAAGGTTAAGCCGTTACTAGTGATGGCGGCTATTAGAGTGAGAGGTGCCCAGGCAACCACCTTGGAGGAGGCTGCCAAGATGTATGTAGACTATACATACCCAAGGGATGATCCGTCCCGGGACAGTGCAGATGATGGATGGTTAGACGCATCACGTTATACCCACCGGGTGCCGACCTTAATTTTTGGGGACAAATTATTATAAAAACTTGGTGCAGTCCAGCACTCAGTTGAGAAGCTTAAGATGGGGCTACACCTTATCCATCGGCATCCGTCCAACACGCCTGGTTCGCATCCGATGAATAGTAGATGAATTCCCTGAAGTACGGGTAATTATCCTCTTCCATCAGCAGAGGGAAGTCTGACTCGGCGAGGGCGAAGATCCCGCATTTTCTCGACAACCTGGCACGGTGTCCTTCCATTGCGGTGCAGTCCAATACCACGTGCTCTGCTGTTTCAGGGACCCCACACGTCGGGCACCGGGGGTCGATGTTCTTTCCGAAGTTTTGCAGCTTTCCCCGGAATCCTCCGTGTCCTGTTAGGATCTGCGAGACCCAATAGTCTGGGATGACCCAACCTGATCTCAATTTTGAGTGGACGGTGGGGAAGAATTTCCTCAGCGTCGCACCCTTTTCTCTTGTCCGCCACCGTCCATTCCACTCCTCAATCGACTCCTCCCGCAGGGGATGCGTACCTCAGAATACCCAACACCACTCCTTTGTATACAGTCATTGTAGCGGGGTACCTGAAGCCCCAGAAAGCACCCCCTATACTGCTCAGCCCGTTAAGTCACCCTATCCCTCAAATATGCCAGGTGAGGGGTGGCGTCGAAGCCTCTCCTCATCCTCACTCCGAGGTATGTCACGTCTTCACCCAGTCTCACCTTCTCTCCCTGTATGTCCAGAGTGATAGGGTGAGCCCTGTCCGTGGAGCCTTTTACGAGTATGGCCTGAGTCTTAGCTGCGGCCATACTTAACCTTCTCCTCACGCACCACTCTCCAACCAGACTGGTACATTTCTCCCCTTCGTTCTTCAATCTGGCTCTGCTATACCCGGCCACAATGACTGCCAGATCATCGACGTAGGCCGTGGCAAGGAACCCTCTATCTCGTAGTTCCCCCAACAACTCATCGAACACCAACTTCCACAGGGCCGGCCCGAGAACCGAACCCTGCGGCCAGCCTCTCTCGATCCTTCTCTCGACCTCGGAATAGCTACCCCTGATCTTCACACTCCTCTTACTAAGGTAACTACTCACGAGGGAGTATAAGTTGCTGGGGGTGTCGAACTCGAAGCAACCGCTGGAGTACGCGCGGCCACCAAACACTAGTGGGTGACTCGCAGCACTGAGGACTGGTCTGAGGCTATGCACTATCATATGCTCCAGGACCTTGCTGATAACAGGGAGGAGGCATATAGGCTGATAGGCCTTCGGCGATTCCTTATCCTTGCCTCCCCCTTTGTAGAGCAGTCTTAAGATTGCAATCCTCCACCTGCTCGGAAAGTATCCCTTATCCAAGCAATCATTGAAGATTTCCAACACCTCCTCTTCGATATATGGGGCACTGTTCCTGAGGATTGCAGCATCTACGCTATCTAGTCTGTCCACGGCAAGACGAAGGTCCAACATATCCCATGATGGGCATAGGTCGGTACCCGGTGTAAGTGGTGTCTTGGCACAGGGCATAAGATAAAAGAATGTCCGGCAAAGAAGAAGGGACTGACACCGCGCTGCAGAAACTGTAGCGAGCAAGGCAGAGAGGGGAAAGATCTCCAACATTTCCATGTGACAAGAGGTGACATATCTTGGTGTGAAGATAAGAAGAAGATTCGATGTCACTTCTCACATAGTGTATCTAAAGGACAGGGTGACACTGTCACTCAATGGATTAAGTAGGATAGGGGGTGCATTTGGGGGCCTCAGGTACCCTGCAACGATAATCATATATAAAGGTGTGATCTTGGGTATTCTGAGGTACGCATCCCCAGCCTGGAGCTGAAACCTCACGCAGACACAGAAGAGAAGACTGGCCACCATACAGAGATTGGGGTCACGGAGACATTCAGAACGGTGTCACATGAGGCGGCGCAGGTGCTGGCCATAGCGATGCCCTTGGACCTCAGGGAGGATGTCCTTAAATATGAAGTAAAGAGGCAGGGACTAGAAGCGCTACCGGATGAGCTCCGAGAGAGGATCGGCGAGACTCCAAACTTGTAGAAGAAAATACTACGGGAGGACTCAATTCAGAAGTGGAATGGACGGTGGGTAGAAAGCCAGAAGGGCGCTACTTTGAAAAAGTTCTTCCCTACCGTCTCTTCCAGACTGAAGGCTAAATGGGTTATCCCAGACTATTGGGTCTCACAGATCCTAACAGGACACGGGGGGTTTCGGGGAAAGCTGCAGAGGTTTGTAAAGAACATCGACCCCCAGTGCCCCACGTGCGGAGTTCCTGAAACAGCAGAACACGTAATAGTGGATTGCTCCGCCATGGAAGGACACCGAGCCAGGCTGTTGAGAAAGACCGTGAAAATCCCCCTCGCCGAGTTGGACTTTCCCTGGTTGATGGAAGAAGAGAATTATCCCTTCTTCAGGGAGTTCATTTACGGATGGAAGGAGGTGATGGGCCCAACACATTTCACAATGGAAAGGACTTGATGAAGCTGACCCAGACTGAGACCTGGGGGGCTGGACCAGATGCGCACCAGAAGGGCCTACCGAACGGATGAAGATCATTGGGAGCAGCGGCATGCGCAATCCCAGCGCGCACTATCCCACTGCTCCCGCACCTCGTATGCCAGAAATGGCAAGGGAGGGGGATAAAAAAAATAAAAATAAATAAAAATAAAACATCAGGGAGGGGCTGGATAGTTGAAAAAAACAAGGAATTATCATTAATAGCACATAAAAACCGGATGCTCAGAAAGTGGAAGCTATACAAAGGATGGCGGTTGTTCGAGATGTGAAAGGAGTTCGAAGACTGTAGGGGAATTATTACCGGCGGTTTCGTGCCCGAAATGCCGGAGTACCTGGTTCTGATGATAATGATGTACTGTGGTAATGTTTTATTGAAGAAGGGGTGGAAAATCATTGTGACACCAGTAGTGGAGAACAATTTTGGAGGTTTTTTCCAAAAGTCCTTAGCAAGGGTTACCAGGTGGGAAGAGTTGTTGAGCTAATACAACCTGGACTTTGTATGCAAACTAAAACGTAGGAGGAGGAAAATGTAGTAGCTGACTGGTTGTCGCAGGCTATAATGTTGAACGTAATTGAAGAAAATAAAGGAGAACCATCCGGAGGTTTGCGGCAATTTCTGCGAGAATGGAGTAGAAGAAGAACAAGATATGGCAGAAGATACTGACCAAGAAGAATCGTCTGCGGGGGAGGACAAGCTAGATGGAAGGCAAACGGACATGACAGAAATTGACGACATTGTCAATGATAAGCGGAGGCAGATCATATAGAAAACGAGGACATCCGGGGGGCCATAAAGGTTAAATATAAAAAATATGGGAGTAATGAAATTACGACCATCTGATCACAAACGGGAGCTGGAGAGGATCAAATCTGTGCTACGCTATAAGACGCGTCCAAGCTGGGAAGAATCACTGTCTGTACATCAGGAATGCAGTGATTTGGGAGAAAGTTAAAAGATTATGTTGATTGGAGCGATCGGGGTAAACAGGTTTGTTTGTTGCTCATGGTGGATACGCTGCGACATGCGAAACGACATAGGGAGGTGACCGCCAAAGGAAAATGAACCATCGGGGGCTTGGTTAAACTCTTCAGGCGTTACGTAGGAGATACTTTTGGTGGGGGAAGAAGAGGGCGATAAAGAAGACAATAGGGAACTGCAAGGTTTGCCTAAGCACCCAAGTACGATAGGAACCCACCGAAAGCAAGACAAGAGGAAACATCAACTGCTAATACACCACTGAGCGACCTACAGGTAGACTCCTTCACTTGGAGAGGATACAGATGGATTACTGTTATAGATTTGTTCAGCAAGGCCGCTATGGCACATCAAGGTCAGGACAGACCATCGGAGGCTGTACTGGTAGCCCTTCGAACTTGGTTTCAATTTTATGGAGCTCCCGTTCGCGTTGCACCAGATGGAGGCAGGGAAGTCGATAATGCCATTAGGGCGAAGATGAAAGCATTCACACAAGGACGAGGTATGGCACCTCAATACGCCCGGACATCATTTGAGGGTATATCCGATGGAGAAGGGCTTGGAACTGGACGTTGCAATGTGAAAAGCAATTGTGGCATATAACCACTCTATCCACTCAGTAACAGGATTTCTCCGTTCCAAATTCTTTTCGGACATAGTGTTCATCGACGGGACTATAGAGCCACGACTGTGAACGAAGAGGACATAATTAAAAATGGAATAGAGCTGAGAAAATTGTGGAACAAGATGCGTGGTAGGTTGAAGACTGAGACTGTTATCAGCAAGGTCCTGGAGCATATGATAGTGCATAGCCTCAGACCAGT
>NW_027112950.1:84457-92858 GCF_000696795.3 Halyomorpha halys | reverse complement strand
AATTCATCTATGGGTGGAGGAAGATAGTCGGGCCAACGCACTTTACACTGGGAAGGGCTCGACCACCCGGGGTCGGCGAGCCACCAATGGAAGAAGAAGATAAAGATGACAGCGAAGAAGCAGTTTGAGACCAGGAGGGCTGGACTAGGTTGCGTACTGGAGCTGAAAACCGGACGGATGCGTACCAGGCGTGTTGCACGTACTGGGCGGATGCTGCTGGATAAGGTGTAGCCCCATCTTAAGCCACTCAACCGAGTGCTGGGAAAACTAATTGTCCCCAAAAAATTAAATGGCTCAACCATTAATTTTGTACATACTAAGAGCTACTGAAACAAGGTTGCTGTAGTCTGCATGGACCAAAAGAATAAGAGTCGCAGCTAGGCTCTTGCCTTCGGTGAGGTAACGGAGCAGAAACTTCATCGAAGGTTCAGGTTGAGCTGGCTTAGCTTCAGCCTGCTTCCCTTGTGAGATAGCAGGTTGCTGTTCTGCTTGCTAATCATTCTGTGGATTATTTTATGTAAAGTATCCATGATTTCTGCTTTTCTTCTGTGTCGTATCTGTCGGTCTTCTGTTCAGACTTTTTGAAAGAAAAATTGTAAAAACGTATAAAACTAAGAAGTATGATCAGATTGGATACAACTGAAATAAGTGAGTTAATTAAGTCAATAACCGATTGATTCAGTGATTAGTATTAATACATCTAGTACATCCAGTATAAATTCTAATACATACATTAAAAATATAAAAGATTACGATCATAATCATTGGTAACTTGTAATATAATATCTCATTTTCTATATTAAAGCAGATGAAATATTATTTAAGACATTTCAGGAAATATATTTTTACCTTCATAATTATTATTTAATTATTGTTTTTAACCGATAACAAACTCTCTATTATTTATCACAATAAAGAAATATTTATTAGACATAATATATTTATATTTTTAGTCTTCTTTCACGAACATTTTAGCCGTTACTAAAATAAGAACTTGTGAAAACCGTGGACGTTGTCGAGATAGATATTAATTTTACAAGATAAAGACCTGCCCATTTCTGGTTCTTTCAAAGAAAGAGGGTTAATTGCTTTTGTCATAGTAATTCAGTGTTGTCTCTATCAAAGCATTTCTGTCTTTCTTTTAATCCTTTGTTGAAGAGAAGGGCGTTATCCTACAAAGGCTCAGTTCATCCAGGTGTGTCTTTCATTTCTACCCTTAATAATCGCTGGCGATTACGAAATATATTTCAAATAACGATGTATACCCAGTGTCCACATCTAAAACTAAAGGAGTATTTCAGTATGGTTTTTAACTCACTTAATAGGTTCATAATCGATTTCGGAAGTTTCATAAATTTTAGGTATGAGACACTGCATGTTGTCACCTATTTCTTACTCGTTAAAGGATTTCTCTATAGACAGGAATATATATACTTCTCTCGAAATCTAAAAAGTAAATATCAAGGAAGTAGGTGAAAAATAATTTATTAGTAGTGATTTCCATCGTATTAACAATTACTACTTCTTCTTTTTTTCAAAGCCCCTATTTGAAATAAAGTTATGTGTTTAACAGTGTTTGTGTAGCGGGGTTTTGTTTTTATCTGAAACGTTGTTACATTTTAAAACATGGATGTAGTGAATGAGTATTGACTTTATTTGAGTTAATCTGTGTGATATTTAATGGTATTGGGGCATATCACTATTAGAAATTAATGATCTTAGAAACTAGGTCTACGACTATTTACAATATTTAGAGGTGGCTCTAATGCTCCCTGTTGCCATCGCACTGGTGGGGGCGCTAGTTCCAACGCCTAGAATAGAGAGGGTTGGGCTGGTATTTCAACGAATCCAGGAATTTATTATGCCTCCTCCTGATGAAGTCCGGGACCGTTGGTACATCCAATAATTTGTGAAGAGTTGGCGTTATATCCTTCTTCCATACTGTAGTCCGTACAATCTTCCGCAGTATGGAATTTTGGAAATTTTGAAGGTGGCGCTGTTTACCATCATTGAGGTGGATGAACAAGGGGCTAGCATATAGGAGCACTGGATTCTTGTATACTTGAAGTTTTAACCGGAGGGAAAAGGCTGATGATGTTAGGAGATGGTGTAGGGGATAGGATTTCCTTCTGACTGTTTTTGTTTTTTATATAGATGGGTACAAAACTTTAGATGTCGATCCAGTTTTATACCCAAATAGATTATGGCATTGGATGTGGACATTATGGAGTTTGCCACTTGGAGCTTTTTCGTAAATTTTGCTCTCTTTTTTTCTTGGTGTGCAAACACTACGCAGTCCGTTTTAGCTGGGTTGGATAATTCAGCCGTTGAATAATCTTTTCTCAGACTTTTCTCGCTTGTTTTAGTGCACGGGTGGATCCGCGCAAACGGCTATCGTAGCAGTTTTGTAGTTGTTCCCTATTACATCTGCAGTATAGATTAAGAACAACACTGGCATAAGTACGGCCCCTTGTGGCCCGACACACGTCAGTGGAACGGTGCTAGAGTGCTTCTCTTGAATTTTAACTGAGAGACTTCTATTCTTGAAGAATGAGGAGATGACCGAATAGAGCTGCTCCGGGCATTCGTAATCTATAAGCTTACGGCATAAGTTACCGTGAGAGACGGAATCGAAGGCCTTCTTACTGTCAATGGATATCATAGTCGTTGACGTATTCCTGTTAAAGTTTGTGTTCACTTCTCTCTGTAATTTCATGAGTGTGGTGTTCAGTGCTCATGTGAGCTTGAAAACTCATTTTCTCATAGGAAATCACGGAATGTTCATCACACAACTCAATTAAGTATTATTTTTACGTAAATCTTAACGAGATGAGGGGCTGATGGGCCTGTGGAAATCCGGCTCATTGCCAGACTTATTCGGCTTGGGGAGTGGGAACAAGATGGGCTTTTTCCATGTTCTGTGAAAATATCTCAGCCTCAAGCATGAGTTGTACAAGTTTGCAAGGTGAGCTTTCCTTTACGTTTCAGCTATTTTAGGAGTACCGTTTAGATACCTTCGTGGGCAGGGGCTCTGTTGCCGTAAACTCGTCTTAAGATTGCTTTGAGTCGCTACGGACTAACGAACACGTAATTAGTGAGTAGGTCTCCCGTGCGTTCTTCGATTTCCTGCCTATAATACTCGGCCTGTTCAGCGTCTGTCAAATGGCGATCTCCGTCGTGTACACTGACGTACGATGTTTTCTTCGTAGCAGACTTGAGCTTCCAGAACTTCCGGTAGTCACCATGAGTTGCTCTGAGTCGCTCGTGCCATGTAGCAGTCTTGCACTGTCGCATGAGGTTTCTGATCTGAGTGGTGAGTGAGTTTAGGACCTGCTTGAGGGCTGGGTCTCTGGTACGATTACTACTACTTTTGAATGTGTTACATACCAGAACACTAATTATTATATTATGCGAGAACTTTCTAGATCGTATTTATTACGATTTAATTCTTGAAAAAATAAATCACATAATTTTGGTCTATTCTATATACATATGTATATATTTTTTTTTTTAAATCGTTTAGAGTACGTAGGGAGACTTTTCTAAAATTAATTATTAACAACTGGGAATAGTTATTAATGAAATACGTGTATATCAAAAGAAAAAAATTAACAATACAACTACATATGATCCACTCTACTCCCAACAAAGTTTATTTTAATTCTCCAACGTTTCGGCCCTTAGAGAGTTACAACCCAAGTTGTCAATTCATTAAAAAAAACATCTTTCAGTTACAAACCAAATTGCCCATGCCGTACAATAAAACATAATCTCAATACATCAACTATTTTTTAAAAAATGTTTCTTCTTACTCAAAGCAATAACAATAAAACCTTCTTAGGGGTTACAACCAATGACACATAAAGTTACTTTAATTCAAGCGTATGCAAAAAGAAAACGTGACAAAATAATTCTTCACCGGACAATAAAGGAACAGTTTCATTTAAACCATGAGTGACATTCTTCGAAATTTCATTCAACCTCGGAACTATTCAGGCGCCCTTTTGAATCCAGCTTGTGGGATTTAAGTTTTCTTTCGTGGTGGTCCGATGAAATGAAATCGTGACCCTTCAACCATCGCTAGAATAGATTAGTTACCTCTAGAGTATACACCTCTCCTTATCTCAGAAATGACCAGGCAGGGTATTAATAAAAGATATCTTGTGAAAATTGAATTAGTCTCGTACAAAATACACTACAAACTATATACAATATGATTAAAAGAAAAAAAAATACAATAAGAAAGACGACTGAAGATGAAGATTCAACTGTGGAAAGACCATCTGAGAGATGGAAGAGATTATTAATGAAAAACGGCGCCAGATTATATGGAAAAGAAGAACCTCGGGGAAATTGAAGATCGAGCATGGTAAATACGGCAGCAGCAGCATCGTGACCATCTGGTCACAACCTTACGTTAGAGATGACCAGGTATGCAAAGCCCTAGAAGATACATCGAATGTCGGACATACCCGTCATCTATACGTAGGCAATGCAGTAGTTTGGGAGAAGATTCGGCGTCTTTGGCGGACAGAACAGATAGGAGTCGACCGGATGTTCATACGCTTTATGATGATGGTGGAGACTATCCGTGACGTGGAGCGCCAATAAGAGGTGACTCTCCCATATCACCAGGGAAAGACAACTTTACAAGCATTGCGCCGTCGGTACTTCTGGCATAAAGCACACTATTCAAGATACTATTGGTAGCTGTGATGTATGCCTAAGTGCGAAATACCATAGACACCTACCACAAGCGACACTGGAAGAGACGCCCTCTGCAGAAGTACCGCTCAGTGATCTTCAGGCAGATTCGTATACATGGAAGGGATACAAGTGGGTCACAGTGGTCGACATAGTTAGCAAATTAGCAATGAAGAAAGAGAGGTCGGCAGAAACAGTGTTAAGAGCCCTACGAACATGGTTCCAGTTTTACAGCGTACCAGGTACCAGATAGAATCTAATCAGACAGTGGAAGGGAGTTTGACAACGTAGGCGTAAGGGAATAAATGAAAGTCTTGGAGGTAGTGTGGCATCTTAACACCCCGGGAGTTCCAAAGAGCCGAGGATCGATTGAAAGGCTCCATAGCACTCTTAATAACCATCTGCGGGTGTATCAATTGGAAAAGAGGCTAGAGCCAGATGAAGTGATGGACCGAGCAATCAGGGCATACAATCATTCCATACACTCGGTCACCTGGTTTCCCCATACGAGATTGTTTTTGGGCTAAAGGGACGTCGTAGGAATTATCGAGATACAGCGATGGAGGAGAGCAATATCACCGTTAATTGAATTGCACAGGGAAAGATGTGGGAAAAAGTCAGGAACAAAATTGAGAAGGAGAAACGCAGAAGAATAACACGACAGAACATCAGTGTCCGTGATTTGATGGACCAGCATAAAATCTGGACGGTGGTGTACCGGAAAGTGGGAACTAATTGAGGGAAAGATCTGCAGAGGTACGGAGGCCCATTCAGAGTAGTCACCATTAGAGAGTGTAACGCTGTCACCATAGAAAGAGTAAAAGAACCAAGAAAGCGTAGAACGGTTCATACAGAACAGTTAAAGCTTACTGTAAAGGTAGTGTGATAACAGCCAGAAGAGCCCTCACCTCCCTTCCGGAGGGAAATATTGCCAAATTTGTTGTTTTTTTCTGTTTATTTTAGGGACTTAATAACAAATTGTTATTGTAAATATCGGTGAAAATGTGAATACCTCTGAAATTGTATTTTTTTTACTTTGTACATTGAAAGCCTTTTTTTTTATCATTGTTATTGTTTTATAATTGTATTTGTATATACACTTTTATTGTATCGTAATCTATTTGTAAATAGTTTTATTTTTTTATTGTACATAATTGAGTTTACGAGGATTGTTCGTAAACTGGCGGAGTGAAGTTACAGTCAGGTGAAACTCCAATATCAGCTGATCGAATAGATTCTGCCTTATAATATATAAGAAGAAAAATAAATAAATGAAATGAACATAATCAAACTAAGTAAAATAAATTATTAGGATTGAACCAAAGGATTGAGATAATTAGTAAGGTTTATATAGAGTTAAAATTAATTCTCACTATTTTGAAAACGATAATTTCTTTTTTAGTCACGACGGCAGAGCTTCTTATTAGCTCATTTTTATACAAAGGATATGTAAAATTTAAAAAAACATGAAAACATACGGAAAAGCCAAAGCGTTCATGACTAGTTGGCAATGGTAAAGATCTTATTGGACGTTTATCATTCCAACGGTATGATAAAGATTTAAACATATTTTAATTTGAATATATAAATATCAAAAAAACATTTATAACTAATATACATCTATATTACGACTCTTATGCCAGGAAATTTATTTTTAATTAGACGAAATACTTTTCCTTTTTTCCTCCTATTATTAATTATCAAATTCTTTCCTAGTTCATATTTATCTATGTTTTCGTACTTCTGACAATGAAAGATGGTTAATTGTTTTAAATGAACGTACTCTAGAAACTTTTTGTCAATTTTGCATCTAAGTCCTATTATACAATTACAATGAGTACAAGATAATTTAGTTGTGGATTAATTCGAATTCGCATGAGCGATTTTAAGAAAATCGTAAGGGATTTAAATTCGATTATTGTATTTCGTTTAGAATTAATATCAATCTGCAGAGTGATGTCGGTGATTATATATTGCTGTAATTACCTTGTCTTTTTTTACCCATTCGTCCGATTTTTCTTTCTGAAAGCTACTACAAGAGGAAGGGACAGAGCCTTGATGTAAGGGACCTTGATGTTGTGAAGAAAGATAGGAGCTGTATAAGATCCCTGATAGCCACTATCTAAAGGGGCCCCGGAGGCGACTTCATTCACTGCCTTGCTCTGAAGGTTTTTAACTTCAGTCCTCACGTTCACAATTTGTCCTCTTTAATCATTTATAAATACAAGAACTAAGGCGTTGCAATCTACACTAATCCGGATTAGCCTGAGTTGGAGGAGCCGTTTTAATATTCGTGTCGCGGGATAAATATATAAGTGACATTACGGAATTGAATCCGAATAGCTAAATATGTCACTACCAAGATACTGTAGCGAGTGGGAGCAAGCGGTGCGATCACAACTCACCAGAGCACAGCACCTCAAGCCTCACTATAATAAATAATAATAAAAATAAAATAATGCAATATGTAAATTTGGGAGCTTCAAATTTACATATTGCATTATTTTGTAAAAACACATTGTCATTTTTGTATATTAATAATTTCTGTACATAATACTTAGCAATATCTGTACAATTAATAATAAATGATAACAATGCAATGCACGAACCTATCTCAAGCAGACATGTACCGACCGCTTCTCGGTCACAGCCGCATGGACTAGGCCTATAAATAAGGGACTCTAAATCACCTAATTTGATCTTAGATCCACATCTTTTCCTGGGTCTAGTCATGGCACAGGTGGCGTATACACTGCTTGAGAGAAGTTCATTGCCAATCTATGCTCGCAAAAGTTGTTATTTCTGTACGCACACCTAAGACGATGGCCAATCTCCTCTCCTTCTCTCCAGCAATCTTAGTCCGTCCGCTTCATCTCGGCAACCAGTGTAATTTCCCGTCTCTCCCCGGCTCTAGTCCGTCCGCTTCTTCTCGGCAACTTGAGCTGCACCTAGCCTTATCAGCTTACTGGTCCGTCCGCTTCATCTCGGCAACTAGTAAGCTGGCTCCTATCTTGACACTTCTAGTCCGTCCGCTTCATCTCGGCAACTAGAACTGTTACTCTACCTCAGACTCTCTCACCTAGACCTCCTCTAGCTTCGTCAGTGTCCAGGGCTCATCCTCTGGCACGGCCGTTCCTATCTTATTAATGAATACGCCTTGTCGTGTGCCTTCTGTAAAGTGGATATCAGGCTGGAGAAATCGCCTAAGATCAAACAACCCCGACAAGTGGTGACCCCGACGTGATCAAGGCCGACGCAGAGTAGCTCACCAGACGAGATCCAAGCCGTCGAAGAGAAACCCGACGTGATCTAGGCCGACAAGATTCAATCCGTCGCAGAGAAGCCCGACGATGATCCTAGCTGTCGAAGAGAAGCCCGACGTGATCTCAAGTTGTCAAAAATAAGCCTGACGTGATAAGTCCGTCGAAACAAGGCCCAACACAGGAAGAACTTACATCTAGGTAAGATCATGTTCGCTTCGGTCGGACCTATCAAGAGGACAGATGGCGCCCTCTGGAACTCATCCAAGCCATCACAGACCACACCGTGAAGCTCTTATCCATCTAGGCAAGCTTTTAGATCATGTTCGCTACCGGGTAGGACCTATCAAAGAGGACAGATGGCGCCTTCTGGAACTCATCCAAGCCACCACAGACCACACCGTGAAGCTCTTATCCATCTAGGCAAGCTTTAGATC
>NW_027112950.1:83454-83882 GCF_000696795.3 Halyomorpha halys | reverse complement strand
GGACAGACGGCGCCCTCTGGAACTCTTCCAAGCCACCATAGACCATACCGTGAAGTTCTTATCCATCTAGGAAAGCTTTAGATCATGTTCGCTTCCGGGTCGGAGCTTTGAAGGAGGACAGATGGCGCCCTCTGGAACTCATCCAAGCCACCACAGACCACACCGTGAAGTTCTTATCCATCTAGGTAAGCTTTAGATCATGTTCGCTTCCGAGTCGGACCTATCAAGGAAACAGATGGCGCCCTCTGGAACTCATCCAAGCCACCACAGACCACACCGTGAAGCTCTTATCCATCTAGGCAAGCTTTAGATCATATTCGCTTCCAGGTCGGATCTATCAAGGAGGACAGACTGCGGCCTCTGGAACTCATCTAAGCCACCACAGACCACACCGTGAAGCTCTTATCCATCTAGGCAAGCTTTAGATC
>NW_027112950.1:77724-83326 GCF_000696795.3 Halyomorpha halys | reverse complement strand
ATCAAGGAGGGCATATGCCCTGTGCGATGGCGGAACTGCCAACAGTACGGTTATGGAAAGAAATACTGTAACTGGAAATGTATATGTCCAAAATGTAGGGAACCTCTCGAACGCAATGCACTTTTAAGACCTGGATGGCTCTCTTCCACCCGGGAGTGCACACATTTAGGGATGTGTCTCGCCCTTCGTGTACCTCAACACTCGACCTTCTTCTGACCAGAATATGCTCATGGTCACGGAATATTAATCGCTACCTTGCGGACCATCAGATCACTTTATACTTTCGAAGGTACGCCTGCCACACAGCTCAAGCTCCTAGAAGTTAAACATAACCCTTATACTCCTCGCAGGAGCTAAACTCAGAATAGATGTATTATGAAGAATTTTGAAATTTCCACGCCCATCAAAGATGTCAAAACTGCTTTCAGGCACCTAGCCCCAATTGATATAAGGAGGCTAAAAAACTCCCTCTCCTCCATTGTTATCACGGTGCCGGTTTATGTCACCTTAATACACATCGAAAAAGTAAGTGTTATCAGTGCGCTGTGGCCAGAAGCATAACATCGATGCAAACCTTAATGTCCCAATGTCACGATGAATGCTAACAGTGATAGATTCAAAACGTACCTGCTCTGCTGCTTCTGTGACGTCATCGCTGCTTTACGGCTTTTTCTTACTTCCTCGCTATGTGAGGTTACGTAAGTTTTAGTTTTTCCATTAATTTGGTGAAATTCTAGCAGAGTTATTTATAATATTTTATTCTTTTATTTTATCTTATTAGCACTCGATCACAATGACAAATATTTACAGAATTATAGAAGACAAAACAATGAACCTATTGAAGATCAATACGGCTTTCAAACACCAAAACTAACAATGAGAAGGGCGTGACCTCTCCCACTTAATTGTAATGACAGAGAACACCACTACCCTTGACCAGTTTAAAGTCGGTCCTATAGACCACAAATAAATTTAGAAATATTGGTGGACCCATATAACCGCCAGGGATTTGGTCGCACCAAAAAAATCTGTGGACACAAGGTTATCATTTAATAAAGGAAGGCCTCAGAGATACCCCTCCTAAATACGTGCACAGCAGCGAGGGGCACGTAGCCTCCTGTACCCAGTGTACGAAGCGTAGAGAATTTATTGATAGCCTACGAAAACGGCGGGTACAATCACTACCCGTAACCAGTACTCTCCAGGGGACAAGGCTTCATGAGCACACCACCAAAATTTCCCCCTCATCATACGCGGAAAGGCTATGTCATGGCTATCACCTCTATCCACACCATCACCACCGCCTTCGAAACCGGCATGGGTTTCCAACCATGTTCCTGGACTTGAAAACTATGTTTACGACACTCATGAGCACACTCAACCTTGTACTTCAGAACACCCTCCCCAGAATCCATGGATGGACACACTATCCTCAATTATAACATAACAGAGCTCATAAAACGCAAATTTCACTGACCCCTGTTGACGGACACAAGACTCAGTAACTACACACAGACGCACTTCCGCGGTTATATCACATACAGACTGAACTACCCCACACATTGCGGGTCCCACTACTGTTGCGTCATGACGTTCCTTCAAGACTTATTAATGGTGCTACACTCCACAACAATACCCAGCGATCACAATTCAGGTTAGACATGAACACTCATACAAAATCGCATTTGTATACCGAAGCCCTAGCGCAAAACTGGACACACTAAAACGTTCCTACACGATACTGAGACAGACAGACGACACATCATAGTAGGTGATCTTAACGCCAAACACCACATATGGAACTGTGCTAAAGGTAATGCATTAGGAAACCACCTGACCAAAACAAAATACATTATTATACACCTTAATGCATACACCAATAGCCATACATCAAACAACGTAACAACATTAAAAACTACTTGTGCAGGACTAAAGACCACACCTACAGACAACCACAACAGCCTCACCAGATAAATAACATCCCTGATGTCACCTTAGAAATTAGTCAGAAGCCATAACACCAAATCAATATCGGTGAAACTACACCGAGGCGGTGAGCTCCTCACTCCCGCAGATAAGGCCAACGTACTATCTGACTACTACAACTTTGACTTCGCTAATTCCTGGACTAACTGGTCAATATCATTGGATCTTATATTAGTGACCTGACCCTCTCAGTCCGGATCAAAACTGACAAGCTATGGACAAGGCTACAATAGCCCCACTTATCACTAACAACCTACGATACATCAACCCACAAAAAACTGACGCCATCACTTTCTCATACAAGAAAACTCCTAACAGAGCACCGAAAATTAAATAGACAATACAAACCAAGAGACAATCATATATGTTATACCTCTCATCATTTCTCATATTCCTTGGTATGAAACAGGAATCTCACCTCCCATTCACCACACAGATACAACACAGAATTCATATCGTCAAATCAACATCATATCAACTCAAACACCTTATCTATTCACCAGGGCTGTTAATTTTATATATTATATATATTAATTTTGTATATATTTATGGAAATAAAGTTTTTAAAAAAAAAAAAGATGCTAATTGGCAGCAGTGGCATGCGGAATCCCAACGCATTACCCCACTGTTGCCGAACCCCGTATGACAGCAATACTCGGAAGGGGGAACAAAAATAAAATTAAAAAAAGTAAAATCTTTTTTACGCCAAATACATACATACATATCCCCGGATATACACAAAAGCACCCCTCCCCTTCTCCTTAGAGTTATCGGTGCCTGCAGTTCGGGAACACGAAATATTACAGCTGATACGAAGTGGCATATGTACACTGTGACGAAAAGCGCAGCATAGGTAAATGTGCTAGATGCTCATACTATGGCAGATACACGTAGCATACCGTGAATCGGGTAGTAAGTGTTTAGTGTGGAAGGATTAATACAGCTTGTTTCAATAACAGCTTCATCGAGTCATCGCGGAAGGAGGAGATGACAGCAGCTAGTAGGAAACCCCCAGCAGCAGGAAGCATCACCCCCCCCCCACCACGGATGACATTCACAACCATAATGGGCACTATCTCAGCCGAACTACCGAACCTAGCGGGAAGACAACTGGTGAAAACCGCCTTCACAGCAGTTCACCCAGGCACCAATACCTACCGCCATTTTGGGAGAGGTTTGTCCTCGCCCATTAACCTCCTGTTGACCTGCATCCACAACTCGTCATAGGTTGCTCCGTCGCTGATTTTACCTCGTCGGTTCACCGCCCGGAAGCAAACCCTGAACTGACGCCTGAGAAGTTCAACTACGTCGGTCAAACCAAGTCGGTTCAAAGAGGGAGATTGGCATAGGCTGGAGACCGTACCAGACTGCCCTCACTGGATGAAGTATGAACTACATCGACCACTTCACGATGTCATCATGAATTCTGCGGAACTAGACATCGTCTCCTACCACCCTCCTAAGTGACATCAAATATTCTCCTTATCCTCACACCAAGATATGCCACCTCCTCCTGGTCTAACCTTCTCTCCTTGGATATCCAGTATAATAGAATGAGCTATTATATGGCCTGAGTTTTGCTGCTGCCATACCCAACTACCTCTTCACGCACAACTCTCCTACGATATTGGCACACCTCTCTGCTTCTGTCTTTAATCTGTCTCTACTGTTCTTGGCCACAATGACTGCCAGGTCGTCGACGTAGGTTGTGCCAAGGAACCCCTTGTCCTCTAGTCCCTCCAGCAACTCATCGAATATAAGCTATCATCGCTAGCAATAGAAACGTGATCATCTTTTCAGATACCAACTCTTGGAACACGGTCTGAGGATCCAATCGAGCTAATAGAAGGGGTGCTAAACTCGGGGAGTTCATTGTGAGAAGCCAGCTTGTCATTATAAATAATCCCTCCACTGGCCCAACTTTCTCTGGAAACCTAGATAGATGTGACTCTGGTCTCGCCGACGTTGATATAAGATACATTTCCGATTGGACCCTCAGATCTGAGAGGAGTTCCGACCACAAAGCTCTATCTTTTGATGTATTATCTGAGATGATATGTTCCCACGGCATCGACAAAGGATATGTAACATGTGGAATGAATTGGAACGCCTTTCGAAGTATGCTGGAAGAAGAGACAGTCGACGAGGACTTGACAGAGGCTGAATCGGCAAATCTGGATGACCTGGACTATATAGTTTCCAGGATTATCGATGCAATCCGAGATGGCGCCGAGGACTCCCTCTGACACCGAAACCTGAGGGCCCAATCTGTCCCATGGTGGACACCGGCCTTAGCCATGATGGAAAGAGACCTCTACAAGGCCCGACGGTCGTACCAGAAGTGCAAATGTGATGAGAGGCGCACTGCCTGCGTAATGAGTTCAAGGCCAGGGCATATCGAAACGATGTGCGCTCGCAGAAAAAGAGATCCTGGGACGAAATCGTAGAAGAGTTTACAAAGAATTCCTGGGTTATTCCGTATAGGGTGGCCCTTGACAAATTGACTCAACTTCAGATGTTGGTAGCTCTCAAGCGTGGAGATTACCAGGCAACTACCCTTGTAGAGGCAGCTAATGTCTTCATTGAGGTGACACCCCAGGGATAATCCGTCCCTGAACAACGTAGAGAAAGGTTTTGTGAGACGCACCACGGTATACCCCCAAAAAACTGGCCGTGCTCCCGGACTTAACGCTATAGACGCGGCGATCCTAAAGAATAGTATCCCCTATTTTGAAGAAAGGCTTCTTGATATTTTCAACGACTGTCTGGAAAGGGAATACTTTCCAAGAAGTTGGAAGATTGCCGATGATAGACTCCTTTACAAGGGAGGGGACTGGGATAAGCAGCTCCCTAAGTCATATAGACCTATATGTCTCTTCCCTGTGATGAGCAAGGTTCCAGAAGCACCTAATTATGACCAGGCTACCACCAGTTTTTACAAGAGTAAGTCACCCACGGCAATGCCACAAAAAGTAAAGCAATGCTCTGTTGCGAGTGCGAGCCGACATTGAACAGAGGGAGGAGCGGTATGTCATGTTGCTGCTCTTGACTTATCTTGCTCTGACATATCTTGACAGCGTCTGATGGCCCCTCTTGCTCCATCAAGTGAGACGATGCAAGTTTTAGCGGAAAGGGTACCTTCTTCGACCTTCCCCTGCACAACGAAATGATGATGTTTAAATTCAAGGAGGGTGCTCGGCAGATCTGCCGGCAAATCTACAGGCGAGGGTTGACGAGAGCCCAATTAATTGGAAAACCATTCTCCGGGAGGACATCACCGAAGAATGGAACTGGCGTTGCATGAAAAGCCCAAAAGGTGCTACTTTATTGGTAACAATTATTGGAACAAGCCACTTCAATACTCGTCAAAGAAGACAAGCCCCCATGCCTGCGGACGGAAGATGCGCAGAAGACCGAATCTTAAGACTGAAACCTATAGAAAACTGTACATGGTTATTAAAATTGTAAATTGATTTATTAGCAATAGTTTGATGATGGATCTGTAACATCGAGCAGATGCTTTTTTTTTTTTTTTTTTTTTCACATCCTCTTTATTCATAAAATAGTTACAAAATATAAACATATGTACAAGTTAAGTATTGGCGAAAGCAAAATG
>NW_027112950.1:55891-71725 GCF_000696795.3 Halyomorpha halys | reverse complement strand
CTCAGTCAGCTGACATCGAAGTACCAGCTGACTGTAACTTACAATACAGTATATATATATACAATTTGTTGATTTATGCCCTTTTACTGGAGCTGTGCTCCATTCTAAGGGATGGCTCGATATAATACAAAATGTTTTGAAATTCCACTGTTCAATTTGTAAATATGTGAGGTGCATGCATGTGTATGTTAGTAGATTATGACATGTTCGACTAGAAGAGCAGATGCTGCACACCTGTATTGCTTATAAGGCAGGGGAAGGTGGAAATAAATAAATAAAAAATAACCCTGTATCTATGCTCAGTTTTCTTTCGGAGTGCAACTCTCCTCTCTTCATCTCTCCACTCCTAGTACCTGCGCCTGGCCATTGAATACTCTTTCTTCTAACCATGCTCTCGCCCTACGGCGTGGGGGTAATATTGGTGGCTTGAGTGATGGCGCCCGTCAGAGTTGCCACTCTGTGTTCAATTCCTTACTCTTCAACTATCGGCGCCGCATCCTCCCATTCTCTATCCACCAATATCCCCTCCAGTTCACTGAAGAAAGCGCTCAAGTCATAGTGTCGGTTGTGGACTTTTTTCCTCCATCTTACCTTTCTTCCCATCCTTCCTTTTCACCAGGACCCTATCTGTTTTGCCAGCATCATCCTTCACTAGCTTATGGTCCCTTGGGCCCGGAACCGCCCTGTTGTACAACTCACCATCCTCGGTTGAATCCTCAGTGATGTTTCTTCCCTGGCACATTGGGTTGTTACTTCCTCTCAGGTGGCATGGGAACCGGGGCAATGTCTTGATATTTTCTTACAGGTAGCTCACTTTTACCTTTGGGGTCTTCTTCTGCACCTTAGTTTCACCGACCCTGTCAGAGGTAGGGGACGCCTCACACCCATACCCCTGCAGGGCCTCCCCAAACTCTAGCCGTCTCCCTCAAGCTCCTCACCCCATATCATGGCGCTCATCATCAGCAGGCGGAACATGAAAAACCGTCATTACCGCTCCAGAGACCCAACTGTCAGAGCTATCAATCCGACCACTACTCAGACCTAAATTCTCCTTCACCAGTGGTAGACCGCGATATGGCATGATCGACTGATGCCTACGCACGGCGACTACAGGAAATTTTATAAGTTAAAGGCAGGAACCAAGAAGACCTCGGATGTCGACTACACGACAGAGATCACCTTCTGAGCCATGCTGATCAATCCGAGTTGTTGGCAATACGTGACATTGAAGGGCCGACAGGGGCTCTGCTTCCCATACCAACCATGGCTCGGGGGCAACAACCATATGCTCGTCTAATTTCTTGGATTACAATTGTTATATTGATGATGCTTCCAAGTAAGGGGTAAAGCCTTCCTACTGAACATCGAGCACGAGGATCTCGGACTGGATTCCAACGAGGTGTCGCCTGCACACAACACCTGGTCAGGCCAAAACCATACGCATGTGAACATAAGCAGATGAAGAGCTGTGAGCCAGGAATTCTAACTCGGCAGAAGTTCTGTAGGATCTACGACTTTCTCACCTTGCCTTCAACGGACCTAGCCCACTCCCTTATAATATCATATGGTAAAGGAGGGCCAAATTGCTTGTATGTATGTTTAGATTTAGGTTTTTAGATATAAGACTTATATACATTGTATTTATACATTCGTATATAGATATATCGTGTATTATAGATTCGAGAGGTAAGAATAATAAATATAAAAAACATACAATAAATCTCTTTTTCACATTCAGAGAATGTCATTCCGCTATCCTTTTCCGGTTTCCCCCCATTGACACGTAGCTGGATCCAAAGGCTAGGTACCACCAAATTTAGAGGTGCCTGAAGATCAGCATAAGACGGCCTATTCTTTCGGGTTAGGCTTGGAAATTCGCTGTCCCAGGAATTTTCTGTGGAGAATGGCTTGAGTCAAGAGGATTCTCTGGCTCCTCTTCTGTTTAATATAGCATTAGAAGTATCAGAACTAATTCAGGAGGGACAATTTACAATTGACCGTCTCAACATTTAGCATATGCAGATGATGCAGTTATTGCCGCTAGAACCCGAGCAGCATTATTACGAGGAATTCTAAGAAGCAGCATATGAATTGGGCCTTAAGGTGAATGAAGACAAGATGGTGTACATGAAAAGCTCAAGAAAGAATAAGGAAGAGAATAGCAAAGTGACGTTCAGAGACCACAGTTTCTGTTCTGCAAGCCTGGTTGTTACAGATACTCTCTACAAAGTAGAGAGAGAAAAAGAGGCCAGGATAGCAGCAGCAAATAAATGTTACTTCTCACTGCAGAAAATACTGAATTTTAGACCTCTCTCTAAAAGGATGAGAGTGGTCATTTACAAAACCATCGTAAGGCCAGTAGTGATCTATGGGGGAGAAACATGGCCCTTGACAAGAAAGCATCAGTTCTGCTCAGCTCCTGGAAGAGGTATTGAGAAGGATATGGGGAGGAGTCTCGGAGAATGGAGTTTAGATAACAAGAAGGAATGAGTAACTAATAAATCTGTACGGGGAACTAAAACGCTTCGGTAATTAAAAGAGCAAGAATAAGATGGTTAGGGACACGTTGAGAGGATGCCAAATGAAAGAATACCCAAAAAGATGGCAAACCAGACGGAAAACGGAAAAGTGAACGTCCCCCAGATCAGATGGCTGGACGATGTGGAGGAGGATTTGAAGCTCTTGAAGACGGCAGATGAAAAGAGAGAGCAAGAGACCATGTAGATTGGTTGGAGCAAGAGACCATGTTGTGAAGGAAGCCCGGGCTCTTGCAGGACCGTAGTGCCATAATAATAATAAATAAAATTCCAACAACAGCCTCACAACATAATAATAGACTCATGGATAAATTTCTGAGAGGATTGGATAAATACGTCTGCCAGGTGCATATGGATGGCCTGCTGTCAATCAGTAAATTAGATAATTAATAAAGAGGGCGCTAAATTATTACCAATGGTTTGTGCCCGAAATGGCTGTGCTATGAACATTTTACTGGTAAAGGGTTTTATCCGGTTGTTACGGCAGACATGGCACAAAAGGTTCGGAAATATATTGAGCAGGTAAAGAAGGTGTCGATCCTTGGATCCACACTGACCACAGACCCTTTCAGTAGATCGAGAAACTATACGGAACATCAGCTGGATGGAGTTTTTTAAAACCAATATAGTATGGAAAACACTGTGACTAGAGAAGGGGAAGTCATCAACAACAGTTAAGCGCAGAGGGAATGAAAGGAGAGGGAAAAGAATTAATTAACTAGTGGAGAGAAAAAAAAATAAGCGTGCGAGACCTAATGGATGACATCAAAATTGGAACCATAGTGTATACCAATATTTTCTTTGATACGAATATTTTCCTCGGGGAAAGAAAATACTGCGATATGAGGGTCTATTCGGAGTGATAGTGGTTAGAGAACATAATACTATCACATTTGAGAAATTTGCGTGGACCTATAATGAGGAGGGACAGTACATACAGAACAGCTGAAAATTCCTACGACAATTGCATAGAGACTGGAGTGCCCTCTCATCACCTCTGAAGGATTGTGCAGAACGTAATTTCTTTTTTTTTTATTGTTACTATTATCTATTTGTGAAAATGTGCTCATTTCGTGCAAGAAGAATCAATTTTTGTTGATCACAGGGGTTTTTTTGTACATAAAAATTTGTCTGTGGTGTTCTTTTAATCGTGTGTAGAGATTATACGTTGTTTTCTTTTTTAATTTTTGTAGTGGATTTATTAAATCTTGTATTTTTTTTATAATCTGTCCATCTATTGTACAAGATAAATTTGTAAACTGTTTGGGGGAGGGGTTTACAGCCTGATAGTTAAATAGTGAATAAACCAGTCTTGATTTCGCATTAATAAAGTGTTATTCCGCTAAACTGTTCTTTTCTGTTTTTTTATCAGTTTTTCCCAGCAGACTCGGTAAATATATACAACATACTAACTTAAAATGATTCTCTTAATTAAATCATCTATTTAATACATTATACTAAAGTTAGGTGAAGCACTCCGTTACGGTAAAGGTCTTGAACAGAACATGAGATGTCTGGAGTTGAAATTGGAACACTTCCTAAACATGTACAGCTCTTGGCAATTAGAAGACATGAATGATAATTAGGACAACTACCCCTTATCTCTACTAATCCTCAACACACTTAAGGTTCCTTTAAATTCACGCAGGAAGTATAATGGTTTAGCTGTGTTGCCACCCTCTCCCCCACTGTGAACTTTATATTCAGGATCAAGTTATAACAGCGATATATACTCAAAATATAGTTCTGTGTTGGTTTATTGAGTAATCCTCATCAATAAAAGTAATTATATAAGTAACTTTACCTCCTTCTTAATTTTGATATTAAATCCTTTCCCTTCTTGGAAAAACCAAAAACATACTTCCTTAAAGAACCCAAAACATATTACATAAAGTACAAATCACAGGGAAAAACTCACGTCATAGACTTTTAATGGACTCAGCAGGTTAGAATGTTAAAAAGCCTCGCACATAGAAGGGAAAAACGTTCCGGACAAAAAAGTCTTCACTTGGCATTTCTATCTTATATATTCTATATTCTATATATTATATTCTTCACTTTTAATTTGCAAAGCAAACTTATTTCAATTTACGACCTTTTTCGCTAGCGGAAAAACAGGAATAGCCTTCTGACCTCATAAGAGATTCTATTTTTACATAGACAAATCTGTTGCAACTTTTCATTTTGTTTCCTTTTTGTTTTTGATGGTAAGCTGTTAGGCAGGTCCACTCAAGAATATTGCATTTCTGCAATAGCTTAAAATACAAAATGGTTATATCTAAACTTTTTTAATATTTAAGAACTGTCGTTGAATATTAGTATAAATGCCAACTTGCAAACATCTTCCTTACACTGCAGTAGTGGCCACATGGATTAATTGCGTGTTATTTTTTCTTCGTAAGGAATTATGGTTAAAGATTAGTGGTTTAACAACTAAGGACTGTGTTTGCACAAACTTTTTTCTTAATGTAACCTTTCATATCGTTCGGTCATAGCTACCGTGGAAGGAAGCTGAGCCTATCTTAAGTTAAACGTTTAATATGAATTTTAATATTTACATTTCATTAATAAAATAGCCGACTTATAAATAACACTTATAAATTTATTTTATTTAATCTAGATAATTCATAGCAATAACAATCTTTAGACATCTCTTAAACAAAGCGTAAAACGAAACTTTGGCATTAAGACAGGCTCGGCATCTTTCTCCTACAGAAGCTGATCACAGTCATAGCGAACGGCAAAGGATACGTATTATTGCCACGCTATCCAAGAAATGACACCACTGATTTTTTTTGTTTTGTCGTGATATTAAACAAAAACTGTAAAATTTTCAGGTATTGAGATGAGGCTAAATAAATTAACATGAGAAGTTTCAACTACCCTTCTTCGTAAAGACTTAAGGTTATTGACCGTGCTTGCATAGACTTTTTTATATGGCATCTTTCTCCTACAGAAGCTGATCACAGTCATAGCGAACGGCAAAGGATACGTATTATTGCCACGCTATCCAAGAAATGACACCACTGAATTTTTTTGTTTTGTCGTGATATTAAACAAAAACTTTATGTAAAATTTTCAGGTATTGAGATGAGGCTAAATAAATTAACATGAGAAGTTTCAACTATCCTTCTTCGTAAAGACTTAAGGTTATTGACCGTGCTTGCATAGACTTTTTTATATGTTACCCCAAATGAAAAATCCCATGGTGTCAGATCTGGAGAGCGAAACAACACATACCCATCACCCTGCGAGCTCTGCTGCTGTATAAGATTCCAAGCCTAAATGTCTTGATTCGCTTTGAACAACATTTAACATTGATATTAACATCAATATTCACAATCAATGTTCACATTTTATTAATAAAGTAGTAGGACACATATTAATTTATTTATTTATTCCTAAATTTCAGAACTATGCCAATATTTAACTATGCTTGTATTCTGAACAAATCGTTAACTGACCAACCTTCTGACAGATTTTTTTCCCTTATTTTTGGGTCCTTAATTCATATTTTCTGTTTAGACTCTTATTCCTGAAACATCCTTTATCACGATTATATTCAATTTTATAAAACTACTCTAAAATTTTACCTTCTTGTTTCAAGAAAAAATAGTTTATTGAAATACACTAGTAAAAACTAAAATTATGTATGTACAATCCTGATGTAACTTAAAATTTATCATAGCAAAACTTGATGGATGCTTCCACAAGCAGGAAAAGACTTGGAATTTATTTCGATAATTTTTAATATTACTTTATCCATTTTAGTTTATCTTATTAATTATCTTAGTAAACGACCTGGGGAAAAAAGTAATTTCAGAATACCTAGAATATAAAAATCAGAATTTGTTAAGCGATTATTCTAACGTCGAGCTCACGAAACCTTTATTATTATTAATTTTGAATTGAGGTTTGTTAATTTAATTTTTGTAGATTAGGCCTCCGATATCTATGCACCGGATCGATCACAACGAATTGTGCAATAGTCCTAAAAAATATTTTTCTGTTGTAACGCAAAACCGGTTCAAACGATTTCTATGAAACTACAGAACAATGTATATTAAACAATATTATTTACCTACTAAATAAAATAATTAGACAGCACTTGGATTTCTCACCGAGTGGAATGTGTTGTCCATGACAGGGTCACCTACATTAAATTTTCAGTTAACCCAACACACAATTTATCGCATATTATCTTGTAATTAAAAAAAACGGCTCATAGTGTGTTTTGGCTCGTATTCCTACCTTAAAAGTACCATGTTAACTAAAAACGAAAATAAAATTAGATTCTTCTTTATTACAAAACAATTTAAAAAATTGAACGGACAGATCTCGTTTAAGTTTTCATTAAAGTTCTCCTCTCTACCATACTGAATTAAAATAAATGATTTCGTCTGTCATACAATTATAAATTAACTAAAACTGCATCTAAGTGTTGGAAGTGGGATAAGTCCCCAGGAAGCAGTGGGGTTAAATATTCACCTGTAGAGAGCTGGGGAGGGGTAAGTTATTGCGCAATCTGTGGAAACAACGCAGTGCGGACCGGCAGAGGACAAACTTACCTTGTCACCAATTAATTGACTAAATATTGATCAAATTCCATATCAATGCCCTACTCTCTGAATCAGTAATGCTGGAAAGGTAGTGCCATTTTTCATCTTTTGATGTGATATTTTAATTGATTATTTATTTCCTCCCCGTCTCACCTTCCACTAATACAGGTTGCGGCACAATTAGCCTAATATGTACACAGGTGGTATACTAAAGTTGCCAATAAGCGTAACTTTGCTTCTCCAACTTAAGCTTTTTGTCTTCTCCATATTGGTCGCTCCTACAGCGAATAAAAATTCATGAGACTTCTCAGAAACAGGTCCCCTTTTCAGCAAATAAAATTGGACTATTTCCATAATGGTTTTTTAGCCTTATATAAAATCCTTATAGTACCGTTAGTTGTTAGTAATTAGCTCAGGGAAGTTGCCCTTAAGAGGGCATAGAGCTGAAACATGTAAAATTCCATACCATTATTTTCTTTATACGAGGAGAAGATGGTTGGGGGGTGTGGTCAAAATAAAACACAAATAAGTTGCAGTAACAAAAAAAATAAAATAATAAATAAAATCGTGCCAACGTTTCGGGCAGAATTTCTAGTTTTCATCGTCAAGAGCGATCAAATTATAAGCATAACCACTCCAGCTCAAGATATAAGCTTAAAGATTGCCTTAGATTCAATGCTTACGGTTGTATTTTGATGAATCGTACGAAAATTTAGTTACACCAGGTAACGTTACCAACACCACTAAAATATAACCTAATCCTAACGTGGGACCATATATGAAATGCTAAAAATGAAAACCATCTCCATGCTAGTATAAAAATCTTAGGCCACGCTGGAAAAGGTTTTATCCTCTTATAACTAGATAGCCATATCACATAATCACAGGTCGAACTATCAGGAAAGTAGTACCGTACCAAAGATAATAAAGTAAAATTACCAGGAGGTTAAATATTTAAGTAAAAAGGAATGATATAAGCTGCAATAGATTCTAGCATTATCTTCTATAGGGAAAATTAATGAAACCTTTACGAAAGTTATCCTCGCCACTAGCAGATGGATTCCACACCAACGGAAATTATATCTCATGCGATTTCCCTTAGCTAGTGGATGTTCAAAAATGTACGTAACTCTATTTCTTCACCCAGCAGCCATCTGCTATAAGATCATTTCCATACTGTCATAAACACCAAAATTGTATTTTTTTTTTTTTTTTTTTTTGGCCCCTTCCTAGTTATTTTTGACATATGCAGAGTAGGAGGGGATTATCTACAGGGGCGCTACCCTATTCTACCCATGGTTGGGGGAGGTTCAAGTTCCAATAATTGTCATTAATAATCACACCTGGAATTGTCTTTCGTGGGTAGAAACAAACCCATATAGGATCAACCTGTTACAACTACACCTACACCGATTCCCAAACGATTTGAGATATAAAAGACCGTCTCCAATGAAATTTTCACATCTGCATCAACGTATCCAAGAGGGAGATGAAAGTTTATCTGTTAACATATTCGGAATATGACAATACTAGTGTATGTCGTGTGGAGGAACGAAGAGGTCCCGGAGGTATTGACTTGGGTCAGCTTAAGTCTGAATATTATACAGAACTGAAGTCTTCAAAATGATAAATTGCCTTCCCAAAGCATGTAAACTTACCAACGGTATCCTTTCAAAGCCATATACCATCTCCACTTTGTACGAGTCACCTGAACCATGTACTGTACCTGCTTGACGTAATGTAGAGGGTGCACCTACCACCGTTAGCTAGTGAAGGCTCACTTAGGCCTGCTTTATCTGTGTTATCCTTCTCAATGATTTAGATTTCAAAATTCAGCCGGCTGCACTGGTTTTCATTCATACGAGAAGAAACCAGTACAGAGGTATTATCTCTTCTTCAGTGTGAAAATAACTTTTTGGCTCTGACCCTAATCTGGTAGATAAAGCTGTTGGTGATATTTATACTATTATTACGGATATAGTGGACCTGAATATCCCTAAGTTCTCTCTCTACAAACAAATGCACAAAGATCTATTCATCATAATACTACACTACGTGAAACATTCATAGTAGATCACAAGTCTCTTGCGTGATTCGAAGACAGCTTCCTTCCTACCACGAGTGACTCCCACAAACATTTGATGTTCAGATCTTCATTAAAGTTAGATCTTAATGTCCCAGCAATCTTTGTGAGCAAAAGCAGGATCGCGACACTGACTGACAGGGGAGTAATTACGCTGCTAGTGACGCTGAGTGGAGATGACCCCTCCTGGCCTTCCGACAAATGACGAACAGGTTTCTCTAAACCAAGTCCTAACGACGAGATGTTTGAGCCAGAATTAAAACAAGGGAAAGAAGGGGTTTTGGCAAGGGAAAAACGGCATCCTTCGTGTAATCCTGAAGATGCTTTACCAGAGGTAAAAGGTTATCTATCTTCCTGAAGATTCACAACTCATACTTAAGGATATCCTGCGCCAATACTGGTCCTCCAATCTATTTAATGTAGTAGCTCAACAATTTTTATTGTTTATAACATCTAGCTGTACATCCTTTAAGAAACTTTACGGAGGATGATCTAACTTATCCATATTGCGTTTTCGCCATCTATTCTATTTTTCTATATTTGTAGTAATAAAGGCTCAACGAGCTCGAAGGTTCGATGCAAATATTACCAATTGCTCTTAACATACATCCGTCCCGACCCAAATCTACTAAATCAGTCTTGGCACAATCCCCACATACGTGTCAGCTTACACCTCAGATTCTTACCAGTCGGTTTAGTGTTTATTAGCAGTTTAGAAATCAGATCGTCACTAAGTCCTGCAACGTTACTAGAACAACTTATTCGCCCCAATGCTATAACCGAAATCCTCCAGGAGAAATGAGATCTCTCGCTTGAAGTGCTGACTTTTACCGGTTCTATGCAGTCTAAAACAAAGTGGTCAAAGGTTTTGGAACACCGTCGAGGGTAGTGGAGGAGGCATAAACTAGCAGTCAATCCTTGATTGGCCACCAATCCTCCGATTTGAAAAAATGAGTACCACACCAGGACAGGCGGCATTTTATATCATGTGGGGCAGAGTTGTTTTTAGCATAAATCCTGACTTGAGATGCGTTGATATAAATAAGTGTTAATATTAACATTTATAATAACGTTGAAGATAATATAGCTGCTGGATTGATACAGTCGCACTTTAGCGTACAGTTGTGATAAACTGTTTCAAAACCAATTCCTAGATCTGACCTGGGATCAAATTGGCACAGATGTCAGAGAAAGATTGTTAGAAGAGGGTGTCGAGTTATCATTCGTTGTCAAAAGGTCAGAACTGGATAAAACTTGCCACGGCAGCTATATTGAAGCGTATTACAGAATGGGCCCTTTCGTCGGACCGTAGCCATAGCTCATAGGGTCCAGCCTTCAGTATGATGGAGGAGGAAGACGGCGCTCAACCTGTCAGGGCTTTGTGACTCGATTGGCTCACTAGAGTAACTATTCCAGTGAATTAGTAGAAATAAAGACCGACAATGAATGAGAGAACATGGCGCTTGTGTGGAGGAAGAGACCGAGAATGACCATCAGGTGCCAATCTTACCAAAAAGACCGCCACCGTTGAAGCTGCTAATGTATCATCTACGGCAAGGCTCATTCAATCACCCTAAACATCCAAGGAGAAAGGGTTAGGACAAAGGGTGGGGACGTGATATTTCGGAGAATAAGAAAAACTTTGTTATTATCATTCTTCTATTAGCTTAGAAATAGGCTAGTCCTGTCACTAAATAGATTAAGCCGAATGGGGGGTGCCTGTGGGATTTAAGTAATCCGATTTTTGTCGTTGCCTTTTGAATTTATATAAAGTCAGGGTCAGGGGTCTCATTTTCATTCATATTCGCCCACCGTACACCTTGACAAGGGAATATACATCACCGCGGCGGCGAAGACGTCACTCAGATAAGCCAATTAATCTATGAGACCCCACTTTTGTTATGTTACTATAAATAATTAAATCACATTGAAAACCTAACACACTAACATCCTCTGCCCCTCCAGGGATTAATAACTTTATAAATACAGAAAATATACATGCATGGTTTTTTGAGCAGAAAGTGTCACTTCTTCACGCGGAAAATCCGTCTCTCCCGGCAAAGAACCTTGTCCCCGTTGAAATGGGAGCCACCTCTTAAGTCGGTGCTATACATTTTTGGCCTTGACCCCTCAGGAGCGTCACGACTTTGTCAAGTCATCCGGTATGTGCCGGAACTGCCTGAGGTCGGGTCACCACGTTTCTAAATGCACTTCGGATTTTACATGTTCGTTTTGCCGCGCCAGGCATCACAGCGTGTACTGCATGTAGAGAGCCGATCGGGTTCCCCCACCACCGTCACTTCGCCAAAGTCCGCGGATTTCGTGGGTCATACTCGTGATGCGTCCAGGCCTATTGATTGTTGTTCGGAGGCAGTAATGGGAACTGCGTGTGCCGTATTGCACGGGTCTAAGAATTCCGCGCCTGCACGGCTACTTCTGGATTCCGGCAGCTAGTACACCTTTGTTACTGCCGAACTCGCGACGAGGATTGGCGGCCAGCTGCAACCTTTCGACGGAAGAATCGCCGGTTTAGGAGGTACTAAGGTCGCCAACATCAAGGGTGCGATGACGTTCAGGCTTCGGTCCCTTGTCGATGACACCACGAACTTCAAGGTCCGTGCGCTCGTTGTTGAACGTATCACCTCCGACTTACCCAGGCGTCCGGTTCCTTCGCGGGTTATCGGAGACTTGTCGAGTCACGTCCTGGCCGACCCTTCCTTTGGAGTTCCCGGCCCCATCCATCTGCTCATAGGCGTTGATCTATACCCTCGCCTCGTTACTGGTGCTCCCACCAAAGCCTTCGGGGATGGTCACCTATACCTCCTGCCAACGGTTCTTGCCAAGGCCGTGATGGGGACTTATTCGGATAGCACTTCGTCCACCAGCATCTCGCTCCTCATCCAGGATGATGCAACCGCTTCGAGTTGGACCAAACGAAAACCCGACAACCTCGGTACAGTTAAGCGTAGGCGCCCACGCCGTCGCATCCGTTCGTTCCGCAATCGTTCAAACGCACCCTCGCAAAAGCGTTACGGGTAGCTCTCTCTGCTTTTACGGTTCCCAGCGCACCTGCACGTCGCTCTTTACTATCTCGCTCTGCTCCTAACGCAAACTGAGCCTTCTTTCGTTGCGCTTGGGGTTTTTCAGGGTGGGCGGCAGGAATTGCTCTCCGCGAGCCAAGCGTTTTGTCTCATTTTCGTAATTCGTTAACCGTCTCGCATGTCCAATTGTCAAACGTCACCAGCCGTTGGCCAAAAGGGATTTGTTAATCGTTAATCGTTAATGTGTGTTTGTGTATATATTGTCTAGTTCTTATTTTCATTGTTTTGCATGTTTTGTTAGATGTTATCGTTCGTGTTGCCTACGGGGCCTTTTATCAGGAGCGGGGTTATTTACCTATTTTTTATGGCAGACTACGCCTTCCCCGTCCCTTTGCATTTTTCATAATAAATTCGGCTGAGCCAAATTTAGGTGGGCGGTATGTCGGATTTAAGTAATCCGATTTTTGTCGTTGCTTTTTGAATTTATATAAAGTCGGGGTCAGGGGTCTCATTTTCTGATGCCCCCTTTCCGCGGACACCGGAAGACTCCGAAGACGCTGCGACTGCAATGCCGCCCCAGCCTTAAGCATCATGCAAGCTAGGCCTACCCCTACCATCACGCCGGAGTTCAGGACACGCTGGCCAGCCTCTGAGAGGAAAAGACGACTTTTCAGACATCGGGCGAAGATACATGGTCTTCACCATATTCGCCCACCGTACACCTTCACGAGGGAATATACGTTACCGCGGCGGCGAAGACGTCACTCAGATAAGCCAATTAATCTATGAGACCCCAATTTTGTTATATTATTATAAATAATTAAATCACATTGAAAACCTAACACACTAACATCCTCTGCCCCTCCAGGGGCATAAATAATTATAAATAACTTTATAAATACAGAAAATATACATGCATGGTTTTTTGAGTAGAAAGTGTCTCACAATTTCCAGCCCCCCTTTTCCACACATTAATTATAATCATAAGATTACACTCGGGACACCTGCAGTATAGCACGAGCAGGTCCCGATGTAAACAGTGCCTTTCAGAGACCACATTTATCCCGCGACAATGACTATTTACAAAGAGCTTATCTTGGAAATCCTGAAGTAGGCATCCCCTATGTGAATCCAAAAACCTCATGCACCTACTGAAGAGGAAACTGGCTCATCTGAGGATCACGAGGATTTACATGATGTTCCAATAGGCAGTGTCAGTACATGCACTGCCTAATGGAACACTAGCACATGGGGCGATTCTATTTAATTCAAAGGACTGACGGATGGACTCCGAGAGTGGATTAGTGAGCCCCACGCAATGGAAGAACATGCTGCGGGAGGGCTTCACTACTCAAGGGATGAACGATGGGTGACGACCCAGAAGAGGACCAAAGATAGAAGTAGAGAAGAAGTAGGTCTCGTTGGGAATCGGTATATTAGTATATTATAAGGAAGTTGAGTACGGGCAGAGCTCTACTGACAGTGTTTATCCTATCAGCCTAGACATCCAAGGAGAGGTAAGACCAGGTAAGAAGATAACGTATCAACGACCAGGGACAAGATGAGAATTTGACGTTAATCCTCAATAGGAATATTAAGGCATAGTTACTGAAGAGGAAACAAACTCATCCCACTCACTAAAATCCTCTCGGCGCTTAGGATTTACAGTATGATGTTCTATTAAGTGGCGTATGTGCTGGGTGGAGCTGCAGAAGGTAGCATAATGCGCTAAATATAGGTAGCATAAGACGGTGGAGGACTAGTCACTCAGCAGAAATTCTTCTCCACCGTCCACTCAAGACTCATCCTCCTAGACTATTGGGTCGCACAGGTCCTGACAGGACACGGGGGGTACCAGGGAAAGCTGCGTCACTTAGGGAAAACTGGAACCCGGTGCTTCACGTGTTTAGTCCATGTAACAGCAGAGTATGTGGTTTTGGAGTGCACTGTTATGGAAGGACATCGTGCCAGGTTGTCCAGGAAAACCTGAATCATCACCCTCGCGGGTCGGACTTTCCTTGTCTGATGGAAGAGGAGAACTATCTCTTCTTCAGGGAGTTCATCTACGGGTGAAAGTAGATGGTCGGCCCACTGATATGGTGAACCACCGATAGAAGATGAAGGTGAAAAACCAGGGCTGGACCAGGCTGCTTGTTGGAGAAGGTATCAGGACGGATGCAGTTGGAAAGGTGCAGTCCATCCTAAGGCGCTCAACTGAGTTCTTTCTTATTCATGAATCTTTAGCAACGCTGCCTATGAGCAATCAGAAGAACTACCACCTACAGCGCAATCCGACAGAGAGTGTGTCTTTCAGCAATTTCAGGGACGTTGGTTTAAAATCACTCTGATTAACATTCATTCTCCGACCGAAGACAGTGATCAAGAAATTAAAAGCATATCTGTATGTTGTAAAATATTTACGCTAACCTTAACTAGTTGAATTACGTAATACGCCGAAGAAATCATCGGAGATTTTTCATTGGAGATTCATTTTAGATGAAATCGATCAACTATTGTTTATCACCTATCTTATTTAATCCAGCACTAGAATACGTCATTAATAGTGTGATGAATACCGAAAAGGGTTTAACTTTGGGTGGTAAAATAATGGTGCTCGGGTATGCTGATGATTTGGTATTATTGGGATAGTTTATTATTAAGCTATAGAACTAAATACAACCACGTTAATAAACGCCAGTTAGGAACTAGATCTTGAAATAAATACGTTTGAACAGCTATTAGGTTTAAGTAGTTAGGTTCGACGGTAACTCGAAAAAATGAAATTGTTGAGGAAATATAAGGTAGGTAGAAGGCGGGAAATGCTTGTTATTTTTCAATTTCGAGACTGCTTAGCTCGCGCCTTCTATCGAAAAACTTAAAAATTAGAATCTACAAAACTATTATCCTTCCCATTGTTCTTTATGGAAGCTATGTCTCGCATGGCCTCCTACAATAAGGGATGAACAGGGCCTTAAGGTTTTCGAAAATAAAGTATTACACTAAATACTATAAAATATTCGGACCAAAAAAGGATGCATTAACATGAGAATTTTGAAGATTACACAGCGTTGAATTAAGGGACCGACACCCGGTAAATATAATTCAAGTTATAGCATTGCGGCGTATAAGATAGGCCTGTAAGGTTGTAGGGGTTAGTAACGAGCGGATTCCTAAAACGTTTATAACACTTAACCAACGGGTAAACGTCCAAGGGGTAGACCGGAACGTAGATGGGAGGATTGCGTTAAAACTGATTTAGTAGAGTTGGGTTTGGAGGGGCATCACTGCAGGGTTGTATGCAGAGAGCGTTTAGTGGTATCGGCATCAAACTTTCGGGTTCGTTAAGCCTTCATAATTATTATTATAAATGTAACCAACTGTTACTAATATTATTTAGAGCTCGCTAAAATGGCCGATTATAGGTTAATTCAATTCTATCTATTTTTTCCAGGGGACCCACCATATCCATTTCAGATTTATTTTCAAATTTTATTATTATATCTTTTCCTTCTTTGTAAAGCGATTTTTTCAAATTGAATAGATGTATTATTAATGAAAGGAAGGCAATCATGGAGCGCTCATATTGTTTAACCAAAATAGCAGCTATATATATA
>NW_027112950.1:53126-55176 GCF_000696795.3 Halyomorpha halys | reverse complement strand
TAAGAATCGTGTGGACAATGGAGCATTTCCAGCCCTATGTGTTCGGAAGGCGTTTTAGGGTCCACACTGATTCATAGACCATTGCAGTGGGTAGAAAAATTGAAAAAGTCATCCGCGCGTATCACCAGATGAAGGAGTACCATCTGGACTTGCTAAACAGTTCTTGAGAGAGTGGACCCCGGAAGAAGAACATCAACCAGGCACAGAAGAATCAGAAAAAAGAGGAGAGACATCCGAAGTTGAAGACTCAACTGAGGAAAGACCAACCGAGATGGAAGAAATTGATAAAATCATTAATGATAAACGACGGCAGATCATATGGAAAACCAGAACCTCGGTGCTACTGAAGATGGAGCATGAAAAATACACCAGCAGAAATATTGTTACTATATGGCCCCAGCCCAGTATCAGGGAGAACCAAATCTGCAGGGCACTAATGGATGGATCGAAGGCCGGAAAAACCCATCATCTATACGTAGGAAATCCAGTGCTGTGGGACAAAATTCGGGGTCTTTGGCGGACGGAACAGATTGGGGTTGACCGGTTGTTTATACGGTGTACGATGATGGCAGAAACTATCCGTGATGCGGAACGTCAAAAGGAGGTGACCCTCGCATATCACCAGGGGAAGACCAATCATAGAGGGCTGAACGAAACACTACAGGCGTTGCGCCGTCGATACTTCTGGTGGAATATGAAGCGCACAATTCAAGAAACCATCGGTAGTTGTGATGTATGCCTGACTGCGAAATATGACAGACACCCACCTCAAGCGATCCAGGAGGAGACGCCCACTGCAGAAGCACCACTTAGTGATCTTCAAGCGGATTCGTTTACTTGGAAGGGGTACAAGTGGGTCACAGTGATAGACGTATTTAGCAAACTAGCTATGGCGTACCCAGTGAAAGAGAGGTCAGCAGAAGCGGTGTTAAGAGCCCTACGCACCTGGTTCCAATTTTACGGCGTACCGGATAGAATATCGTCAGACAGCGGAAGAGAATTTGACAACGCAAGCATCAGGGAAGAGATGAAAATCTTGGAGGTTGTGTGGCACCTTAACACCCCAGGACATCCAAAGAGCCGAGGAGGTATTGAAAGGCTCCACAGTACCCTCAGTGACCACCTGCGGGTATATCAGTTAGAAAAGGGGCTGGAGCCAGACGAAGCGATGGAACGAGCGATCGCAGCATACAATCATTCCATACACTCGGTCACGGGGTTTTCTCCTTTTGAGATTGTTTTTGGACTACGTGGACGTCGGAAGAATTACCATGATATAACGACTGAGGAGAGTAATATTGCAGTTAATTGTATGGCACGGAGGAAGATATGGGCCAGAGTCAAGAACAAAATTGTGAAGGAGAAACGCAAAAGAGTTACTAGACACAATCTCAGTGTTCGCAATCTAATGGGCAACCTTAAAATTGGGACGGTGGTATACCGTAAAGTAGGAACTAACTAATAGGGGCAAAGAGCTGCAGAGATACGAAGGCCCATTCAGAGTGGTCACGATAAGATAACACAATATTGTCACCATAGAAAGCTTAAAAGAACCGAAAAAGCGAAGAACAGTTTACCTAGAACAATTAAAGCTTCCCGCAACAGCGTTATCATGAAGTACGGGATTGTACTAACCTTCCTTCCGGAGGGTAATATTATAAAGTTCTTATTTATTTTTCCTTTTTGGAACTTAATAAGGATACGGGAGTGTAAAAACCAGGTATTCATGAGAAATTGTATTTTTTTTTTGTTTTTTCTAATTTTTTTTTGCACAGAGTGCTGTTTTTTAAAATTCTCTTTCTGTATTTTAATGTATTTGTATCTTTTTTATTGTTATTGTATTTTTATCTATTTTATTTATTGTATTGTAATTGTATTTATGTATATATTAGAGTTTACGAGCATTGTTCGTAAACTGGTGAAAAATAGTTGTGCCTTTTTCTTATGATCGCTTATACCTTTTAGATCACAATAGTTTTAAAAACATTCTAAATATGAGGAAAATTTTTCATTTTTGGAATCATATATCTCAAAAGGAGAAATCTGAGGG
>NW_027112950.1:37238-52596 GCF_000696795.3 Halyomorpha halys | reverse complement strand
TATATATATATAGACGGACAGGCTCCGCAAATAGATCAGTCTTTGAGAGCACTTCAAGCGTTTCATTTCGCACTCCTCTCTCTCTTATTATTTTTAGTATATAGAGGAGCGCTGAGATGAATAAAATAGTGTTTCAGTTGCAACTGGGAGTGTCATTACTTGTGACAATCTGATTTGTTTCGGCCTGGAATTTTATAATTATCATCTATCTGTTTGATTTAATTTTCAACCTAGGTTTCTCTGTATTCAGGTTCAATAATATTTCATCTTCCCATAAAATGTGGAAAGTTTGATCGTTTGCACTGAAAGAAAGCCAATATTTGTTCCATTCTCAGTGTAGTATTCATTGGCATCCAGCAATTGGTGTAGTTAATGTTTTAGGGGATACACATTTGCCTAGGTTTCGCCAAGGATTCTTAGGTATGATTATTTTTCTTTCACTTACCTGTATATGGAGTATATAGCAAGGGGAAGTATTGTGATTCTGCAAAATTTGGAATTCGCGTTTTGGACGGAAACAGTCAGGACAGAGGTCCTCTGAGTCCAAATAATAGTTGTTATATATTTTCAGCAATTAAACAACGATATGGTTCCTTCAATTAAGTCATTGCTTAATATTATTATTATTGTTTAACTCAACTGGTTACTATTTCACAAGAATTTATAGCATCTATAAATTATCTATTTCATAAGAATTTATAGCATTTCATTTTGTCAAAAGATACGGATATTATTTATTTACTTTTATATATTTTAATGAATTGTTAGTAGGTATTAAGTATTTGGCCTTGCAATTGGTGAGCACTACCGCTGTTAAATATTTTCTGTGAAAAAAATATATCGTATTTGAAATTCCTGTATTTAACGATATTCTAAGCAATATATTTTTTTCTTATGTGGGAGTTTCAACGTTAAAATGAGCCCAACATATAAAATAAAGAGAAGTTAATTATATTATGAATAAGAAAGATAAAAGCTTTAAAAGTAGTTAGGTAGTTTATATTGTCTCTTCCTCCTCCTCATTTTCCTCCAACTCCAATTCATCCTCACTAATCCACTGTGAAACACTAATATTGTTATTTTCATGAAAGTAAAAGTCCATCTGGCGAAATAATTCACTTAAATCGTGAATTTTTGTATCAAATGTGTAAAAAATGTCATATAAAAGCTTCTTTCTTATTTGTATCCATTCTTCCTCTGCTTTGTTACCTGGTGGTGGATTTGTCATTCCTGATTCCTGTTTTCTATTTTGGCTAACATACGACTTGGTTCCACCACTTCCTCCAGATATTGCTGTAGTATAACTATTATCCGTGGTATTTTTTTGGTCTTTCGGTTGAACGCCTTTTTTCTTTGTAAGGCGTAGGACAGGTCCTGTAGAATAAACAGACATTTCATCATCATCTTCCGAAATATCTTTTGAGATTATTTTGACTTCTTCATCTTTCTTTCCAGGAATATAGTTCGGAATTTCGGTTGAAGCGATATAGGTTTCTAAAGTATTTTTGGCAAATCTATTCATTTTAATTAATCTATTTTCCTCACTTGAGGATTCTATTGACGAAATATCAAGTAAGAAAAGTTCCGAAATCGTCATCTCTTTTGGAATATCATCTATTTCCTTGACTTCAATTTCGTAAGAAGGAGAGATAGAAATGTTGTCTTCTATAATATGTTTTAACCTTTCTTGGAGTTGTTCATTTAAAATATCATCAGGTATTTTTTTTTTGTAAATATCCTCTGGCTTTGATTCGTCGAAATCAGTTTGTACTGCTTTGTCATAAGGAGGGTGTTTTTTACCTGTTTTCACTATTAGTATTCCTGGAAACTTTTTAATGTACTCTGCCTCATTAATTTCTAATTCTTCAGTTTCTATTTCTAATGTCCCACGTATTTTTTCTTCTGAACTGATTTGAGCTTTAACGATTCCTTCTGGAAATTCTGTTCCCTCGACATTTTTATTTCTGATATTTAGTATTGACATTAATTTGTTTTTAAATGAAGTTACATCCATTTGATTTTCGATTTGTTGAATTTTTTCCGAAAAGCCTTCTTTTTTTACTTGGATAGTATCTCTTATTCCTTCTGTTTTCTCTTCTTCTTCATTTGACGATTCTGAGGTGGAGGAGCTTACAACTACTATCGGATCATCGAAATAAATTTTCTCTCTCATCATGAAGGTTTGAGTCCATTTGGAAGCCATTTCTTTTTCTTCTTCAATAATATGTTTCTCGACCTCTTTTACAATCACTAGTAGTAAGGCCTGAGTTTCTTTTATTGGCTTACTATAAAATTCATTCCGAGGTTGAATTCTTCTTAAAACTTTTGAGGTACATTTTCTCATTGGTAAACCGGATATCAATCTTTTCTCATCCTGTACAAATGACAAGTGCTGTTTATTCCACTCAAGTAACAATGATTCTTGAGCTTCGTCACAGTACGAATCTACTTCATCTGTTGATTCATCTAGAGGTGTTATTAATCCCCAAGCGTTTTTTTCTCTAGCTCTTCTTATTATACAGTGATCCATCGGAAATAGACGATGAGATCCATTAAACCTTGCAAAAAAATGAGCTTCAGTCCGCTTAATGTGGTCGGTAATCGTTCTAATTTTTTTTCTTATACATTTTTTGCTATTTTCCTTTTCTATATTCTTTTGTCTCTCGTTCTTCACATATCTTAATATTTGAGACGACATTGGTTCACGAGGTAACTTTGCTTCAACTAATTCGGTCTGTGGATCTAAATTAGGTTCATTGTTCAGTTTCTCATCAACACTCCATTCTGATACATTCGAGATAATGTCTGAATCAGTGCAGTATATTACTTCATTAGATTCCTTTCTTTCGTCAATAGAATGTTTTCTTCTTTTGAATTTACCTTTATATTCAGTAAATAATTGCTTAACAAGGGAAAGTTCAAAATGTACATCTTTCCCTTTGTCAAACAACGCTACTAAAATGTTATTTATGATTTCTTGAACATCACTTGACTTAACAACTCTTTCTAATCGCTTGTCACATTCTTCTTCATTTTCGACAGATTCCTCTTCTGATATAAGTTCACTATCATGGCTGCCTGTTTCATCTGTATCTGATGTTTCCTCTTCATAATTATCTAAAAATTCAATGCGGCTTAACAACATAGATTCGAGAATCGGTTTTAGAAAAGAACGAATATCTGCTTTAATAAACTTTTTTCTACGATGTTGGAAAATTTCACTGCTAGTTTTATCCAGATTTGGAGTAATTTTATATAAATCAATTTTCTTTTCTTCGATATCCTCAAGCCATATTTCAATATCTGTAATAATATTGGGCCTTTTGGGTTCTAGATTTCGATCTTGATATCCAAATTTTTCTTTCAGTTTTTCATCATCTTTTTCAAATAAATATCCGGAATTTCCAAATAAATCAACTACGTAATGCTTTTCTTCTTTACGATGAAGCGGATGAACAGGAACTTCCACCCAGGTTAGAAGGCTGCCTGCTCTATACAGTTGGCAAGGAATCATATAGTAATCCGCCAAAAACTTAAAAAGTATTGCCTTTTCCAGATGGCCTCCTATTCGAAGTTCTCCTATTGGGACAACTGAAGATTCAATTATTGTCTGAAACATAAGATATTATTATTTGTAAACACGATAAAAAACTCTCAAGATGTATACATAAATAAATTACGATGTGCAATAATTTTGTATCATTTATTGTGCTACTACATCACTTACAGCAACAAATTTAAATATAATGTTTTTTTTTCGAATTCCATTCGTATCCAATTCTTACAATCTGAAATCTTTCGTAAAATCCTAAATGCTCCTTACTTAGTCATAAATAAAATCATCCACAAAGACCTTAATGTTCCATAAGTAACCGATCAAGCCCAAACCAGAAATCAATCCTTCCATTATAAATTCCCAAAGCACCCAAACCCACTAGTGTCTAAACTTGTCTCCTCTTCTATTTCTGACTATTCCCCGAGGCACCAGAAAATAAGATGACCTCGAAACTTTCTAAAGCAGATGTATGGGTCTATATATGTTTCTCTATATGTCTGTATCATACCGTTATGATCTAACATCACATTTACTGGATGTATTTTTATGTAACACTTACGTGCACATGGACTGAAAGGCTTGAAGAAAAGAGGGAACAGAATTAAAACGCACGCTTATTAGAAAGATACTGCTTTATTATCTCTGTGATGCTCCTTATAGACATTATTGGGGTTTATTTACATGGGGAGTTCGGCTCTGGCCGTTGACAGACACATATCGGGTTCACGCTATCCAGCTGTTGTTGTCCGATTCGATTGAAAATCAGCACAATCGAAGAGATAGAGGCAAGAGAGTGATCTGCCGAGTTTAAAATAAATGGAGCCGATATTTGGAAGTCTAGCGAGAAGAGAAGCAGCGATACCAAGTCGGGTCGGCTGCCTTATCAATTGGAAGGTACAGACTTGTCACCCCCCACCACTCACTGGACCCAGGTGGCTGATAATCAAGGTCACCGTATCTTCGCAAATCATGTCGTCTGTTATCGGAGGAGCCAGCACCCTGTATTGTTATTGTAATTTTTGTGTATGTGTAGCTAGTTTTAATATTATTGCATGATGGGGGATTTTTTTTTTGTATTAAGGTGTGATTGATTGTTCTGTATATTAGTATTGATATTGAATGTGTAACTGGAACACATTAAATAGCCAGCTGTACCATAGTTGTTTGGGGAGAAAGAAATTGATTTGTGGCTCTGGTGTTTTTTTTTCCTCTCTTCTTTTGGGTTCTCTTTCGAGATTTTGTTTCTTTTTTTTTCAGTGAGAACGTCAGTTTGCTGGCATGGACGACGGACATTTATTATGCGTAGCAGTGGTCAGATAAATAGCAGAAATCACTTGGATTTCTTCTTTTATTAAATTTGTTTATCGGATTTTTTTTTGATTTTTTTTTATTAACCTATAGTATCTATGTATATTATAATTTATCTGGTATTTATATCTATTTATATACTTTTTTTAACTTGACTTATTACCTAGTGACTCATTTATATTAACCAATTATTAACTTTTTTATATTGTTTTAACAAGTTTTATGTTTCTTTGTTTTTTTTAACCATATTTATATCTGAAATGTTTGTATATATATTTTAACTTAGTGACTAACATATTTTTTAAATCTGTTTTTAACCCAGCTATACATTTTTTGTATTTATTTGTTCATGATTTTATCATTTTTGTGTGTCTTTAATGTTTGTATATATATTTTAACTTACTGACTCGAGATCTTAAAATACTATCATATTTGTTTATTTATAATTATAATCATATGAGCTATAATTTCATATTTGCATGCATATATCTATTTATTTAATCTTGAAACAATTTTAAAGCTATATGTAGCATATTTATATATATTTCTTTTTTTAACTAATCGTCATTTTAGCATTTTACTTAGTAAGTAATAAATTTTAACCTATTTATTTATTTTTAACTTGCATGATGTTTTTGTCATATGAACAATAATTCTATATTTATATGCACACATATTTATTTATTTAATTTTTAAACAATTGTTATATTCATCATATTTATATATTTTTCTAACTAATCGCTATTTCAAATTTATACTTATTACATTTATATTTATAAATCAGGTATATACCTTTCTATATTGATTCTTAATGAATCCTCCGTGCAGGTGAAAAGGTCTCGGTATCTGTTGGTGAATTATTGATGAATATAGGAAATATGAGTTCAGACCAACAGAGGCCCGAGAGATTCGAACTGGGACAAACAGTATGGGTTCCAAGAGCGGAAGGCATTGTTCTGGAGGCAGTGGTGGTCTCCGTGATGACAATGGATGCCACTGGAGATTCCGAAAAAAAGTGTGTTAAGGTCGAGTGGCAGGATGAGAAATGGGTAATATTGGGCAAGACGGTTTCAATCGGTGATGTCTTCCCAAGATTGCCTACAGTACCGCAGACAAATGAGACGGAAAAAGAACAGGACAGACAAGATCCTCCTCCACAGACAATTGAGAAAGTCTGTCCGGTCTGTGGGCTGACTTTTAAGGGTGATAGAGGTCTTGGAACCCATATAGCGAAGAAGCATCCCAGTGTGGCAAACAACAAAAAATTAAGGGGCTTACTAACTATTGTACGTGACAATGAGGTCGGAGAGGGGGAGATAGTCCATATCAAAATAGAAATAGGCAAATGGTCGGCTGCCTTTCACGATATTATGAAAGTTAAAAATTTTAATTCTGCGGATTTCGACAGGGCAGTAGGCGATTTCTTGAATTTCCTTTAAAATATTAACGCCAAACTGCCGGGCCCATAGCACCCTGCCATCTAATTCTATAAAATGAGGAAAAAAATAAAAACGAAATGGCCGACAAGGGTGCGGGGAAGGTGTCGAATCCGCAAAGAGCTAATAAGGCAGATAGGGACCGTCGGCAGGAGCAGTACCACTATGAATTAGCCTAATACAATTATTATAATAGAAGGAAAAAAGTGGTACAGAGCAACATGAACACCAACGCTCCCAAGCAATGCCCATTAAAGATAGCCGACATAGAGAAACATTTCAGAAGCCTATTTGAAAAAGAGAATCTCCGAAAACGTGCGGATTATGAGAAAGGCGCCCGATGCCAAATTAGGTGTCCATAGATAGTCGGATCGTGAAGAGGGCTATCAAGTCGACATCGTTGGACTCATCGCCGGGGCCGGATGGTGTGTTGGTCCGCACAATAAAATACTTCGAAGTAACATCATCAAGTATATTGCGGAGATCATGCTGAAGGTGGGATATGTACCAGAGCCTCTACGCCAATGGCGCACAATATTGGTTTACAAGGGTAAGGGAGACCCAAAAAGTATTTCCTCCTGGAGGCCAATAACGATATATTCGATTGTGAGCAAAGTCAAAGTCTGTGACTTCAGCAAAAGTCAAAAGGACTTCATCAAAGGTCTGCCGGAAACACATGTAATCGCCGGAATCATCGACGCGATCATAAAAGATGCTAAAAATAGAAAAAAAGACTGCGCGGTGGTTTTTGTGGACGTTGTTGGTGCTTTTGACAACGTTGGTCTTGGACACATAGTGAGCTTGCTGGAGGCAAGAGGTGTGTCATCCAACCTTACAAATGTGATTGCGGCTCTCCTAACCACAAATAAGATAAAGATCAGTATTGGAAGACACACAACTAGCCAGGTCAGTATCTTGTGGGGGGTGCCTCAGGGAAGGCCCTTGTTGCCTTCGCTGTTCAACCTAGCAATCGAACATTTGTACCGCGAGCTCTGTGATCAGGAGTTTGCCAATAAGTTTGGATATGACCTAAAAAGTGATCTAGAGAGAGTGGTCCTCACAGGGTTTGCGGACGATCAGGCTGTAGCGGCGCGCGACAGGGGTTCTGAGGAAAGAATAATAAATAGTGTCCAGAGGCTGCTCGCGGAGATTGGTTTGGCAATTAATGCAAAGAAAAGTGTGGATATCGTAATAGACAAAGGAGAGCTGCGGTCAACAAGGCTCTCCCTTGAGAATATGGAGGTCATCCAAACGGCAAAAGCCGAGGACACCATCAAATATCTTGGATGTACATTCTCTGGAGAGCTAGAGGTGGTGACAAATATAACTAATAACCTCGATAAATTAGGGAGTTCGTGCCTGTTCAAGCCCGAACTGAAGATCAGCGTTGTCAACCAATACTTGTTTCCGGGCCTTGTTTATCCTATCCAGACTGCTTCCCTCACAAAGATACGTCTTGCGATGTTGGAGGGCATTGATACTAATATCCGCAGGAGTATCAAGGCCATCATCGGGCTCCCCGCTAACACCTCGTCGGCGATACTGTACGCACCCAGGAGGTATCGAGGACTGGGTCTGATCCGCTGTCAATGGGAAGCTTCACTACAGCATTGGTCCATTGGCCAGCGATTGTCGAATGTTCCGGATGTTTCCCTCTTTCAGTCTATATTCAGTTACGAAGACGTAATCGCGGCATCTGCTGATAGACTTGGTGTGGATAAGGGCAACCAAAATGTGAGAACTCTACGGCAGTCGTTGCGTGAGAAAGGTTTCGAAGAATGGGCCAGAATTCCGACTTCGAATTCCGCAAGATCTTCGGAGAGAGAGAGTTCACCGTGAGAGGCCTCTAGTTTGGATCTCGTGGAACAATGCCAGATAGAACAAGGAGTTTCTTAGAAGGCCTAGGTTAGCATCGGGGATATTGCAATCTTAGCAGAAAATATTATTTTGGACTCCCTGGGGATCATACACCATTATTATTCATAGGAAATTATTCATTGTTTTATTTATTTATTTTAATTTGTAGACCTGTCGATTTGTGTGTTTTAACTTATTTATTCATTAAATTATTTTATTTTATTAGTAATATTATTTTTTTAAAACTTATTTATCCATTCAAGTGTTTCTTGTAACCGGCTTTTTATTATATTTTCCTTTGAATATATGTGTTAGTCCCTTTCTTGTAAAATGTATTTGTTTATTTTTTCGGTGAACTGATCTACTGCTGTGACTATTATTAATGGTCTGATCTCACATTGCCGTCTAATAGTGAATTTGTTTAGCGGGTCATTGGAGAGGATCTAGAAGGGTTAATTTGGGAGAGTGAATTTGTTGATCGGGTGAATTAAAAATTGTGAAATGGTGAAATTGAAGGAACAGAAAAGGGAAAGAAAAAAGGGAATGAATTGAAATATTTATATTTGGTGTATAGACTGAAATTGATTATAAAAGGAAACTGTAGGGAAAAAAACTGTTTTCTTTCTATGTAAGTTGCTGTAAAGTACTTCAGCATAGATGAATAAAGTATTTCTCTCTCTCTTTCTCAACTACAAAAGAAACTGGAAAGATTTAAACGTCAAGCTTATAAATTCTAAGCCTCAGCTTTAGGGACTGGGTTGGGGAATGATAAAAGGAGCATTATATATTTTATAAATAGCAAAACATTATAAATCAAAAGCTCACCATGATAAGGAAACGATAGTCTCAAGCAGAATACTCTCAGAAAAATAAAATCATTCACATTCAGTCACATTCAGTCACAGATCAATTTTAAGAAGCTCAGTAACTGAAATAGCACAAAAAATCGGAGAATGAGCCATATCTTACTTGTATAATACCCTTTGGCTCAATTCTCTATTTGAACGAATAAGCTAGGTTTCATTCGTATTAAGTGTTGTAAAGTACTTTTAGATAGTAAATAATAATAAATTATTCTGTTGTTGTAAAATTAGTATTACACACCTTTATTGCTCTTCTATGGCAATGTAATACATGCGACGAAGCATAACCGTAAGGGCCTTGTAAACGCTCACAAACCTCACGGCTTAATAATCGCAAGGCACAATGATAAAATAGGCTACAACTATCGCTTCTGAAAAAGAAATTATGGAATTATTGTAACCGTAGCACAATGAAATTAATTCTGTGAACAGCATATTCAGTTGGATCAATTAGATGAATATTGATTTACGCCTTAAAATTATTATTTTATTTAATATTTAACAATGTTCCTCAAATAAGAAATCCTAGAACCTACACCTGTCAGCTGTTATCGTCCACAGGCTGTAACTTCCCCCACCAGTTTACGAATAATTCTCGTAAACTTATACTGAACAATATGATAACATATACAATAAAAAAAAAAATCAAACTATTTACAATAAACTATTGTCAATAAACAATAAGCCTATAGTACACGTTAACTCCATCATATACAAAAGAAACATACATATATCAATAACACTGTAAACAAATTTTTCTAAAGTTAATACGTAAATTAACCCTTTTTTAAAAATATCTTTATTGAAATTTACAACTGTATATTATATAATACATTTAGTAAATATGATCTTAGTTAAAATGGAATGTTGCAGGCGTGTAGAGCAATTACCCATTGGTAGCACTCTAATGACATTTTACATTAGCTGGTCTCAAGGCCATCTTCTTTTCAGGCGCCTCAGAGGATTGTCAGGAATGGAAGAGGATACAAGGTTAGAAACTAGGGGGTTTGAGAGTTTATAATGGAAGGAGTGATACCTGGTTCTGACTAGATCGGTTACATAGGGAACATTAAGGACTTTATGTATGATTTTATTTGTGATAAAGTAAGGAGCATTGAGGATTTTACGAAGGATTTTGTATTGTAAAGATTGAATACGAGAGGAATTCGAAGGTTTAGTGGAACCCCAAAGCTCAACTCCATATGTCCAGATTGGCCTTATTACAGTCATGTGGATCAGTCTTTTGTAATGTGTTGGAAGTTTAGACCGTTTGTCTAGTAAGTGCTGTAATAGTCGAAATCGAAGTGCAGTTTCCTGTCTTTTCAGTCTCGTATGAGGATTCCAGGTTAATCGTTTGTCCAAATGTAGTCCAGGGTAGCGGATCTGTTCGACAGGAGTAAGAGTAACATTATTAAATGAAACTGTAGGACAGTCGGCAGGTTTACGACGAAGAGTAAAGGTAAATTTATCTTAATCCTCCAATTACGACACCATTCTTCGAGGGATGTGATATGAGATTGGAGAGTTTGAGATACAATTAATGGGTTATTATTAACTGCGTGCACACATGTGTCATCGGCATAAGTGGTGAGGATAGTGCTAGGATTGGTTGGAATGTCAGATATAATATAGACGGTGTAGAGGATGGGACCAAGGATACAACCTTGAGAAATTTAACTTAAAAATAAAAGAAAAGAATCATCACAAAATAACATGAAAAAGACATGAAGAAAGGCATTTTTGAAATTTATGTATACAAAATTAACAAACAAACTAGAAAAAAAAACTACATTTTGTGTAGTCCAATCTAGTTATGGCAAAAGGAGGACACTTTATATTGTGATTGCCAGAAGTTTTAACTGTTCATTGTGGACAGTTCTCCTCATTCTAGGATCTTTGACACTTTCTATTGTAGCAATATTGTTTCATTAATGACGATCACTCTGAATGGGCTCTCATAACTCTGTAGCTCTTTCCCTCTGTTAGTTCCAACTTTCCTATATACCACCGTCCCAATATTTATTTTACCCATTAGGTCTCGATCAACATAACTTGAATATGTTGGGCCACTCTTCTACTTTTTTCCCGGCAAATCCTGTCCCTAACTTTGACCCACAACTTTTGCAAGGCCATCACAACACCGGCCATTTCGTCCTCTCCGGGCAAAGTACCACGGTATTCCCGTCGACGCCCCCGCATCCCAAAAAGAATTTCGAAAGGGTGAACCCCGTAACTGTGTGTATGAAGTGGTTGTATGCTGCAACTCCCTTTTCCATCGCATCATTAGGTTCCAGTCCTCTTTCTAGCCGGTACACTCGTTGGTGGCCACTTAGAGTGGTATGAAGCCGCTCTATCCCTCCGCGGCTCTTTGGATGTTGAGGTTCCACACCACTTCCAATATTCTTATTTCCTCTCTGATGGTTGCGTTGTAAAATTCTCTCCCACTGTCAAAACAAATTCTTTCCATATTCGGGGATGCCATAGAATTGAAACCATGTCTGAAGGGCTGGTATAACCACCTCCACTGACATGTCCTGTACTAGGTGTGTCATGGCCACCTTACTGAATACATCGATGACAGTGACCCACATATAACCTTTCCAGGTGAAAGATTCAACCTGTAAGTAGCAGAGCGGCGCGTTCGCGGTAGGAGTCTCTTCTTGACACGATGGCTGCCGATCATATTTCGTTATATTCGCGAGTTAACGAACGCTATAGTATTTAACAGCTATTATTATAAACAGACTACCATTATAAACTATATAGTATAAACTATAGACATCTGGCACATTTCGACAGACACTGACTATAGAGGAAGTGACCTTTCCTTAGTATTCTATACCAATGTAAAAAAAGCAAGGGTTGACACTTAGGCAGGTACAAGCTGTCATATCACAATGGACTTGCATCAGTCTAACTATTTTATGTTTAACACATGTAAGTCAGTTGTCACGAGTCCTTAGGTCATTCCAAATTCTTGGAATGCTGGCCACCCTGTTCTTACTTCTAATTTCATAGGCTCTCTAGGCTCCGCCTAATTCCCTCAATTATCTGATTGGTCCAAACCCCTTCTCCTATTTCACTATTCTTCCTACCCCCTCTTCTCAAGTATTCATATATATTTCCTAGACTAGATAGCTAAGCAAGAAATTAGAAGATAGAGACTGAGTAACAGTAACAGTAACATGTAGTTCTTGTAAATATGTTAGAATAAAGTCATTTTAGTCTTCACTGATTTTTGTGTTATGTAACTCGCGAAATATTTGCGCCGTAATGCTTTTAGAGTCTCGTTCAGCCCACGATGATTAGTTTTTCCTTGGTGATACGCCAAGGTTACCTTCTTTTGATGTTCTAGGTCTCTCAGGGCATCTACCATCGATGTACATCGAATAAATGATCGATCTACGCCGATCTTTTCCGTCCTCTACAGCCGCTGTATCTTTTTCCACACTGTCGCATTTCCAATATATAAATGGTGGATTTTACCGGCGTTGGATGCTTCTTTCAGCGCTCTGAAGATTTGGTCCTCTTTAACACCCGGTTGAGACTAGATCGTCGTAATGGTTCTCAAGCGGACTACTGTTATTCTTCCGGGGCCCACTCTCTCAAGAATTGCCTTCCAACTCCAAACGTTTCCCCTTGGTCATTTTCTATTTCGCCATAGCCACGACGAGAGCCAATCTGCCACGACGTTTTCCTTGCCAGGTTTGTACGTGATTTTCATGTTGCACTGGCTCAACATTTCTTCCACCTTGTAATTCTCGCCGACGATTCTTTTAGCTTTCCCACCCATTGCAGGGGCCTGTGGTCCGTCTTGACCATAAATTGTCTCCCGAACAAATAGGGTCGGAAATGCTCTATTGACCATACTACTCCAAGTAGTTCTCGTTCCTAAGCACTGTAACGTGCTTCTGCCTCTGTAAGACGCCTACAAGCGTAGGCCATGGAACGCTCTCCTACCTCACCTACCTGAGACAGCACTGCTCCCAGCGTGTATTCACTAGCGTCTTTTGTGAGCGTGAAGTGGTTTGGAAGTCAGTAAACGCTAGTAATGGTTCCTTCTGCAACTGATCTATACATTTTCGTATATAGTCTTCAATAGCCGGTTTCATTACTATCGCACTACCTTCCTTAGCAAGTTGTTGAGGGGTACCAGGTGTGCCACCACATCAGGGACGAACCGACGACAGTAGTTTAATGCCCCTAACAATCTCCTAATCCCTTTTATGTCAGTCGGCACCGCCATCCGATATAACGCTGCTACCTTCTGCACATCCGTTCTAACACCCTCCTGAGATATAGTATATCCTAGGGAATTTATCCGTTTTTGTCCCAGCAATGACTTCTCTCGAGATAGTTTTAGTCCAAAGTCTCTAGTCTCGCATCCTCTGGAAAACGCTCTTTAAATGTTTCACATGGTCCGTAACCAATTTACTAAATACCAGTTGATCATACCTGTAAACCTGGCATACTGATTCATCTATACCTCTCGAAAATTCGTTCATTAACCCCTGAAATGTAATGAGAGCGTTCTTCATCCTCGTAAATTCATATTTTCCTCTTTCAAAAGTAAAAGCCGCTTTGTGCTAGTCCTCTAGGTGCATACGAATCTGGAGATACCCTGGCTTCCTGTCTGCTATTGTTTGTTGGCAATAGTACATCTTTCATCCGATTTTAATAATCGATATCCAATTACTATTCTTACTACATTACTATTCTTTATCCAAGCCCTCACCTTCGCAAAAAGATCACAACCAATGATCACCTTATAATCCCTGGGCATCCTAATGACTACATGAATTGTTAAAATGTCCCCTTTAGCTTCCCACTTACCCAGTCTAACCTATATCTCCCCCTCTACACTGCATGACCAACCCAGAGAAATTAATTTACATTGGCAAAACTTTACATGGAGAGCCCTCCCCTCGTCGCTCAATTTCTCAACTACCTCTCTACAAGCAATGGTGTTTGAACTGGCTGTGTCCACCGGACAGCATACTCCAGCGTTCACTCGGGTTAACATACCGCCCTTCTCTCCTTTCATATATTAGTTTTTCAATGTGCGGTCGCCTCTCTGCTTACATCCTCCTAAGATCTCACTTAGTGTCGTCCTTCTTCCTGGTCTTAGCTTCCCTGCACTTCCTTGGCTACTTTGCTGACAGCAATTCATCCACTTCGTCTTCAGTTTCCGATAATCCCGAAACTTCTTCTTTTTCCTGTTCTTGGTTTTACGTCTCATAATCTTCTTTCCCTGTTCACCGTTTTCTCCTGACCTATATACTTGTACTCTCTTCTTCTCAATGGCGGTGGAGTAGTCCTTGGCTGATTGTACGTAATCCTTCTCCATCCTGGTTCTTCCACATCCATTGGATTCTTATTCCCGGGCGCTTTTGTCTATATGTTTCTGAGTGCACTCGACGAAGGAGCGTTCTTTCGGCATTCTCTCCTTCTTCTCCAGCTCTTTTACCAATTGAATCTTTAGTACATTGGATAGGAATTACATCCAAAACTGTACTTGAATTGTCTCCATCATTTCGCTGAGTTTATTGGCGATTCTATTGTAGCATGGCAGGAGTTCCGCGGCATACTGCCCATCAGACTGCCTCGGATTCTTTGTCCCCTTTATCATCATAGATATGTCCTCTTCGGGGGCCCACTGTCCTCCTCCAAATGCCTTCTTCAATCTCGCCTTGATCACGTTCCAGGGTGTCTCTTCATCAGCTTGATTTTGATTGAGGATACTTCTTTTCACCCTACAGACGACTGCTGCTCTTAACGCCTCAGTATCCTCACTGTCGAGCAGGTTTTTGACTCTCTTCGCATCTATTCGACCAATCAGTTGATCATCTCCTTTTGGGAAATGGCTTTTCTCTTCAGTGAACCTTTCAAGGTCGGAAACTGCCTTTATTAAGTCCTGGGCGGTTGCCGCGCGTACTTTGACCTATTCCAGCATCGTGGGGCATGAGCTTCCGCTAGTTATATTTTCGGTTGTGGTTGAATCTCTGCCGGAGTTGGGTTCCCTGAAGCTACACGGTGATTAGCTGCAACTGGAAGCGGGTTGTTGTAGTTTAGACCCTCAATGTTTAGAACTGCCTATATATTATTCGCGAGTTAACGAACGCTATAGTATTTAACAGCTATTATTATAAACAGACTACCATTATAAACTATATAGTATAAACTATAGACATCTGGCACATTTCGACAGACACTGACTATAGAGGAAGTGACCTTTCCTTAGTATTCTATACCAATGTAAAAAAAGCAAGGGTTGACACTTAGGCAGGTACAAGCTGTCATATCACAATGGACTTGCATCAGTCTAACTATTTTATGTT
>NW_027112950.1:31740-35913 GCF_000696795.3 Halyomorpha halys | reverse complement strand
GACTATGAGCGAGAGGATAGCCAGCAAGGCAAGAGGAGGACTTGTGTGGCTCCGGCAAAATATTTAAACAATATAATTAGTTAAGAAATAAAAATAATTGTGTATAAAATTTATTTGGTGCATGCGTGTAAATGACTGTGTATTTATTGTGTCTATTTATTTATTTAAAATTTCGTCTGAAAAAATAATAATTTATTATCCATTGTGTGCTTGCCTGATTGTTCATGTTATTCGTTTTGTATAATTGTTATTTATTAATTATATGTAATTTAATATAATTGTTTATATATCATTGAATTCTTGTATATTTTTTATTTTTAGTTATCGGTTCATTCTTTAGATTTTCATACGTTTAATTTTAAAAAAAAAATGGGTATGAATGAAGAAACATGTACCGACATCGATAGGGTTCGGACACTGGAGTGCAAGCGGGGTCTCCTTAAGTTATCCATTCGGATCCCGGAGTTCGACGGTGAGCTGTCCTCTTGGCCGCGGTTTCGGGACACTTTTATCGCTCTTGTTCACGACAACACGCAATTGGCTCCCCTGAACAAGATGCACTATTTAAAGAGTGCCCTTAGTGGGGAACCCGCGTCGCTGCTAGCTGGATTCTCTTTCGATGCCAGCTCCTATCAGCTCTGGTGCGTGAATACAATAATCCGCGTGTTCTCTCTTCAAGATGCCTACAAAGGGTCTTGAACCACAAATGCCTTGCGTCTGGCGGTGAGCGCGCGAAGTACGCTTCATATTTGGCCGAGGTAGGTGAGGGGGTCAAGTCGTTTCGGGCTCTGGCGATAGAGGACGAAACGGATGTCCTCCAGTCCACACTAGCTCCGAGCTTTGAACCCCGTCACTAGACGGCAGTTTGAGCTTGCCCATGCAAGCAGCGATTTCCCCACCGTCGACGATGTTATAACGTTCGTGAAACAGAGATTATTGGAATGCAAGCTGTCTCACGAACTCGATATGCAGCCTCATTCCGCCGCTCCACGTGCTAAACCAGCCGGTAGAGGAAAGGGCGGAATCCCCTAGCTTGCCAGCGAAGTCGGCACGAAGGACCGTGTTTCTCTGGATCCATCCGGGTCGCCACCTAGGCGCACGTCTCCAGGGAAATCGGGCAGATCGGGCGTCGCCGGTCACCCGGCACTTTTTCACGCGGGAAATCCGTCTTGTCCCCGTTGCGAGGGGCAGCACCTCTTAAATCGGTGCTATAAATTTTTGGCTTTGACCCCTCAGGAGCGTAACTACGTTATCAAGTCATGCCGGAATTGCCTGAGGTCGGGTCACCACACTTCGAAATGGACTTCAGATTTCACATGTTCGTTTTGCCGCGCCAGGAATCACAGAGTACTGCATGTAGAGAGCCGATCGGGCTCCCCCGCCGCCGTCACTTCGCCAAAGTCCGCGGATTTCATGGGACATACTCGTGATGCGTCAGGGCCTCATGATTGTTGTTCAGAGGCGGTTATGGAAACTTCGTGTGCCGTATGGCACGGGTCTAAGCATTCCACGTCCGAAAGGTTACTGCTCGATTCCGGCAGCCAGTACACCTTTGTTACTACCGAATTCGCGACGAGGATTGTCGGCCAGCTGCAACCTCAAGAATCGCCGGTTTAAGAGGTACTTAGGTCGCCAACATTAAGGGTGCGATGACGTTCAGGCATCGGTCCCTTATCGGTGATAACACGAACTTCAAAGTCCGAGCGCTCGTTGTTGATCGGATCACCTCCGACTTACCCAGGCCTCCGGTTTCCTCGCGGGTAATCGGAGATTTGTCACGTCACGTTCTGTCCGATCCTTCCTTCGGCGTTCCCGGCCCCATCGACTTGCTCATAGGCGTTGACCATATACCCTCGCCTCGTTACTGGTGCTCCCACCAAGGCCTTCGGGGATAGTCACCTATACCTCCTGCCAACGTTTCTTGGCAAGGTCGTGATGGGGACTTATTCAAATAGCGTGTCCACCGGCATCTCGCTCCTCATTCGGGAAGATGCAACCACTCCGAGTCGGACCAATCGAAAACTCGACAACCTCGGTACAGTTAAATGTAGGCGCCCACGCCGTCCCATCCGTTCGTTCGCAATCGTTCCAACGCATCCTCACACCTCACATCCTCGCAAAAGCGTTACGGCTACGTCTCTCTGTGTTCACGGTTCCCAGCGCGCCTGCGCGTCGCTCTACGCTATTTCGGGCTCTGCACCTAACGCAAACTCAGCCTTCTTTCGTTGCGCTTAGGGTTTTTCAGGGTGGACGGCAGGATTGGCTCTCCGTGAGCCCAGCGTTTTGTCCAACATTCGGAATTCGTTAATCGTCTCACATCACCAACCGACGACCAAGAAAGATTTCTTAATCGTTAATTGTGAATGTGTATTTATGTATATATTCGTCATTTTTTGTTTTCGTACGTTTCGCATGTCTGTTTTAATATTTATTGTTATCGTCCGTGTTGCCTACGGGCCCTCTTATCTGGAACCGGGCTTTCTACCTATTATTTTATAGCAGACTGCGCCTTCCCCGTCTCTTTGCATTTTTCATTTTGTAAATCCGGCTGAGCCAAATTTTGGTGGGCAGTATGTCGGATTTAAGTAATCCGAATTTTTCGGATAAATTTTGGTTTTAAATAAAGTCGGGGGCGGGGGTCTCATTTTCTGATGCCCCACTTGCCGCGGACACCGGAAGGCCTCGAAGACGCTGCGACTGCAATGCCGCCCCAGCCTATGCACTATGCAATCTAGGACCTGGCCTACCCCTACCATCACGCGAGAGTCCAGAACACGCTAGCCAGCCTCTGAGAGAAAAGGACGTCTTTTCAGACACCAGGCGAGTACACATGGTTTTCACCATTTCGCCCACAGCACACCTAGACGAGGAAAGCGACTAGGGTACGTCACCGCGGCGGCGAAGACGTCACCAGATAAGCACATTCCATAAAGAAAGTTATGGAGGCTATACTACTTCTTCTCACTATTCACCAACAATCTCAGCTGTGGCTCTCTTGTCACAAGCAATATTCTTCTGTGAGTCAAGAAATGCTAGCTGACCCTAATATTTATCTCAAACTAACTCCAATGTGCAATCACATCCTGAGACAACAGGGTATTCAGTAAAGCTTATCTAGGCCTATTGATGTTAAGGTCACCAATAATACATTAGCCCAACATTTAAAAGATTATTCCCTTCCCAAGGCACTAGTCAGCAGTATTGAGCTCCTTTACTGCAGTTCTTATTACAAATGTCATCCAGAGCACATATATTAGAGTCAGATGCCGCCGAGAAGATGGCCAACCTGTTGTCATCATTAATACAGCTGAGGATCTGGAAGGCTTTCACTGACGCCACCCCCCTGGTTACATTAGATCCAAACCTCAGTTAATCTGTTATATTTTATTCTTATTGCTTCTGCATTTGATTCTTATTATTATTTCTATATTTTATATTGTCATTATAACCCCCCATTTTCTTTTTTATTTATCAACTTAACGAAAACTTTCTTTTTTATAGAAACTATTAATTTATTAGTGCATATGATTTATTTTTTCTGCTTTAGTAAATTTATTTTAGTTTTTCTGATATATTTTCCAAACTCATTTTTACTTCTTTATCTATTATTTTCATCCTATTTTTTATTTAATCTTCTAAGTAGCATTACTTTTTTTTTTATTTTCAAGCCAAGTAAATTATCTTTGTGTTCAAATATTTATTTTTATCTCTAGTAAATTATATTTATTATTTCTATATTTATCTAAATTTAATCCATCATTGTATTCAAATTGGCAAATAGTGAATGTACCCTCTCCCTTGATATTAACCCAAGCATCCATTCCAATATATTCTCAATTTTCCTTCCTTACTCCTATAATAAATTTGATCCTCTCCTCATTTTTTCACACTCTTTCCTTTAGTCCTACATGACTAGCGTTAGGATGCTGTCATGTTATCTCCCAATCCCTTCCGGTAGATTATGACGAATTTCTCGATTACTTCCTCCAAAATTTCTACCACACCATTGCAGTCTCAGAAACGTGGCTTAAACCCAATATCCCAACTTCCTCTATCTCCATCCCCAACTATACCCTCCTTCGTCCTGACCGAATAGACCGTACTGGTGGTGGAGTTGCTCTTTATGTTCACGGCAGCCTGAGGGCCAAAGTCCTTTTAAAGTCTCCCTCCCTT
>NW_027112950.1:26395-30316 GCF_000696795.3 Halyomorpha halys | reverse complement strand
ATAGCAATTTTAGTTCTTTTTGATTTTTCTAAGGCTTTTGACACAGTTAGCCATAAGATCCTCCTTAGTAAACTTCAAAACCTTTCCATGTCAAATAGTGTCCTAAAGTGGTTCCTCTCCTTCCTGTCCCATCGTTCCCAAACAGTCGTCAATCCGAATAAACCTCTTTCCTCTCCCCTGCTTCTGTCACAAGGTGTTCCTCAGGGCTCCCCACTTTCACCAACCCTTTTCTCCATTTATATCAGTGATCTTCCTGATTCCATTCACCACGCTCAGTACCACCTATACGCAGACGATCTCCAAATCTATCTGTCCTTCCATTCCTCCGAAATGCTTGAGGCCATCCAAAATATACAGGAAGATATTGACAGCATTAACGCATGGGCGTCTAACAATGATTTGGAGCTGAATGCCAAAAAAAACGAAGGCCATTCTTATCGGTTCCAAGCGCCTCCTTCATACCCTCCCTTACTGTCCTCTATACTTTTCCTTAAAAACCAACCGATTCACTTCTATCCCACAATAAAAAACCTTGGTGTCACCTTTGATCAACACCTTTCCTGGAATAACCATATTTCCCAAATCACACGCAAATCCATTACTGTACTCAAATAATTCCTAAAATTCCGTAATTCCATTCTTCAGAACACTCGTCAGCTCCTAGTATCCTCTCTCGTCTTCCCCCACTGCGAATACGGATCCTTGGTGTATGGAGGGCTATCTGCAGGACTGAAGAGACTCATGAATTGTTTTGTAAGATTTATCTTAGGGTTCCCTAGGCACTCTCAAGTCTGCCGCTGGTATTCCGAGTTGAAGTGGCTCTATCCTCCAACCTCCCGAAGGCAATACCTCCTTGGTGTTTTTCTATTCCAAGTTCTTAACATAAAAAAACCTACCTATATCCTAGATCTCTTCACTCTTCGTTCATCCATCCACTCATTAAACACCAGATCCCATCCGAATGATTTATATATGCCCTCCTATAGAACCTCCTTCTTTAGCAAATCCTTCGTCATACGTGCAACTCCCTCTGGAATTTTCTTCCCATCTCCATTCGCCAGTCCTCATCCATTCTCTCCTTTAAACAACACCTATTCCTTCATTTATTGAATAACCAAACCTCCACATCTTTGTAATCAAATAAATAGGCAGTTATTGATTAACATTATAAACAGTAGTAAAGCCTATATACCAATGTAATTTCATTCTACTATCTGAAAATTTGTAAACGCTCGCCAGATAAAAATCTCACTATATGAACCATGTAATTATTCTTAGGGGACATATGTCCCAGAATAAACTTATTTTTTCATTTCATTTCATTTCATATATCTCCAAGACTGGCAATGTTAATCGCCACACCTCATTGTGACACCTCTTATGATAAAATGAAATACAGAGTGTGGTTGAGATATGACGCATGAAAACTCTGATTAATATAGAGTAACTAGGACTCGATGTGGAAATAATAGTTTGAATAAACTAATTTCAAAATATCTGCCAATAAATCGCGAAAGACAAAACAAAACAAAAAATATAATGCCTCAAGAAATTAGAGCGTAATCTATGATATAATTAATTTAGTCAATTGATGAAGAAAGGAGACCAATGATATGATAATGATAACAAGTTCTGGGGTAATGGTACTGATAAGAGGTAATCGTAAGTCGAACCTAGCGGACGACAGTTGTGCTATGCCTCCACAATCAAGAGTAGACAACAATGGCTGGATTTGCTGGCAGTGGCTAACCCCGTCGTTATCAATAAAAAGACTCCTCCATCATCAATAAGACGCCTGGAGAGTATACTGATGTTTCAAGCAGTTAGGCTTGATTGGATTGTAATGGGGCAGTTCGTTTTAATGTGGCTAAAGTAAATTTAATTGATAAGTGTGTGAATAGCCTTTACTGTCATTCTTTTTCGTTCAGTGATAATATAGTGCTTGTTAATTTGAATTTACTGAGCTATTCATTGGAATAATATATAACTAATTTTAAGGTAGTCAGTTTACATTTCAGTCGTAATGCAATCTAATATTGTAATTTAAACTACGTAAGTTATACAGGTGTAATTTCAAAATAAAGATTGATTCTTATGCATTATACTACATTAGTTTTTATAGTTCACTAATCTCAACAATGAATTGTAGTTTGCTATGATAAAGCTGTTCTTTGACCCTGTAGATACACTAATTGTTTATGAACATATAACACAACATATTAAAGTTCCTTCAAATGTATTTCAATTTATTGAGTAGCTTCTAAAAAGATTGCATAATATAATATCACTTTGTAGTGGTAGGCAGATCACTACTTAATAAAATATACTCTTGAATAATAGCAAAGTTTGTTCTTATAATAAAAATTATAACTTCAAAAATTAATAAAACAAGTCATTTTAAATATAAAGAACTAATTTTAACAACTTAATGGCACATTAACTTAATAAGTAAGCATCAATAAATTCTTTTAACAATGATGATCAGGGTGGGCCATCTAGGGATGCGAGGGAGTTTTTAAGAGAATGGACCCCAGGAGAAGACGTTCAATCAGGACCGCCAGAGATAGAGGCCGGAGAAGGGATGTCAGGAGATGACGAATCGTCTCAGGGTAGGTCAGCGCAGATCGAAGAACTCAACGAAATTATCAATGAAAAACGCCGCTAAATTATCTGAAAGACCAGAACCTCAGGCCTGTTGAAAATTGAGTACAGCATGTACAACAATTGCAACATTTCGACGATCTGGTCAACTCCGGGCGCCAAACAAGATGAGAAATGACGAGCACTAAGGACGCATCGAAAGCAGGACAGACTCATCTCTTATACGTTGCAGTAATCTGGGACAGATCCAGCGTCTCTGGAGGGCAGAAAGGATCGGAATAGACCGGAATTTCATACGGTGCACATTGCTGGTGGAGACCCTTCGGGATCCGGAAGTTAACGAACGCTATAGTAATTAACAGCTATTATTATAAACAGACTATCATTATAAACTATATAGTATAAACTATAGACATCTGGCACATTTCGATAGACACTGACCATAGAGGAAGTGACCTTTCCTTAGTATTCTATACCAATGTAAAAAAAGCAAGGGTTGACACTTAGGCAGGTACAAGCTGTCATCTCACAATGGACTTGCATCAGTCTAACTATTTTATGTTTAACACATGTAAGTCAGTTCTCACGAGTCCTTAGGTCATGGTACATTACTCCCAATTTCTTGGAAGTCTGGCCACCCTCTTTCTAGTCACGCCTTTTTTCCCCTCCCAGATATTTACTTCTAATTTCATAGGCTCTCTAGGCTCCGCCTAATTTCCTGAATTATCTGATTGGTACAAACCCCTTCTCCTATTTCACTATTCTTCCTACCCCCTCTTCTTAAGTGTTCATATATATTTCCTAGACTAAATAGCTAAGAGAGAAGATAGAGACTAAGTAACAGTTACAGTAACATGTAGTTCTTGTAAATATGTTAGAATAAAGTCATTTTAGTCTTCACTGATTTTTATGTTATTTAATTGGCGTCCTGAACTAAACCGGTTTTTAAGAGGGAGAAATTCACTAATCCTAAGTAATCTCGTCTCATTTACACTGTCTTAATCCTAAGAAGATTGAAGAAATTTGGCTGGAAGAACCCACTCAGTACGAGGTAGTTTGACTGTCGAATATTGGCTCACTCATCCGAGGTACCGAGACTCTTCAAAGATCACTCATCCGAGGTATTCGAAAAACTGAAGTTTTCCTTTGACCCACTGCAACCAGGTATAAAAAAAAAGACATCATACAACTTCAGTAAGAGTAATTTAGATTTTATTCTATTTTATAAGATTTGTATTTTTTTTTTATTACTTGTTTGTTTGCCACATATATATATAAATTATTGATTGGAATCATTTTGTCTTATAAGAATTATTGATT
>NW_027112950.1:23312-24790 GCF_000696795.3 Halyomorpha halys | reverse complement strand
CGCTTCATCTCGGCAACTAGAGCTGCACCTAGCCTTATCAGCTTACTGGTCCGTCCGCTTCATCTCGGCAACTAGTAAGCTGGCTCCTATCATGACAGTTCTAGTCCGTTCGTTTCATCTCGGCAACTAGAACTGTTACTCTACCTTAGACTCTCTCGTCTATACCTCCTCTACCTAGTCAGTGTCCAGGGCTCATCCCCTGGCACGGCCTTCCTTTCTAACCTAATAATGAATACGCCTTGTCGTGGGCCTTCTGTAAAGAAATATCAGGCTGGAGAAATCGCCTAAGAAGAGACAACCCCGACACCACCGAAAAAAGAAAAATATAATAAACATTTTCACAAAAATAGAAAAAATTCTCAAATTCGTGAACAAAATAATAGTTCAATAAAAACTTTTGAAGAATGCACTACTAATAGAAACCAAAAGTATTTTTTAAATGGTAAACCGACCAGCAATTTTAAACAACTACGCGGAAATAATACAAGACAAACCACTTCACACACTAACTCACAATATGTTATACCAGAAAATGGAGAAACAGTTTTTATGACACCTAGTACCGAAGAAGACCCTAAAGATCGGAAAATTAGGGAACCAGAAGAAGAACTGAAACAATTTAGTAACACCGACCATTTTATAAACCCAGGAATAGGAAGTTTGGATATCATAGAGAAAAAAAAATAAATTATCCAACAGTAAAAATAGAACCAATAGTAAACAACAAAATAGAATCAAATATAATGTTAGAAAAAAATTGTCCTACTAAAAAGTCCATACCGCAAAATAGAGTAATAAATTAATAATCATTATTTCTTCCAAAGCAATGAGAAGGTTAAAATTATTAATTATGGCATACATTACTTCAGATCCTTCTTCTGAAATTCAACATATTTTTATGAATCAGCATATAATAACAATATATATAATAATATATTAACAATATATATTTTATACTGTATATAACAAATCAGTACATTTACATATATTACATATCAGTATATCTACATTTATTGACTTGGTATTCTAATTGTTAGCATTCATTTATATACTAATGTATAGATTTGGATTAGAAATAAAGTATTCCTTTTTCTGTTTGTTAGATCAAAATAAATTTTAAATACCAATAGCTTTGGTTTGGCTATTAATCATTTATAATAATCTACGCCATTCAGTTATTAATTTTTCAACGCTTCATTATTATTACAATAATAATAATCATAATAACTAAAGATTATAAAAATGAGGTAATTACAATGAATATAAACGCACTTTTTTATATTATATCTAAATAATTCTAGTGTAGTAAAACTATGATTACAAATGCTTAAGTTTTTATTTTTGTTACATAATTACAATTATAATAATACCTTGTTGGTATGACATTAAACAATAATTAAACATTGCTTCCGTAACTAAATTTCAATAATGATACTTATATCATTGTTTTAATCATTAAACAGCAATCAAAAATTGGC
>NW_027112950.1:7885-22786 GCF_000696795.3 Halyomorpha halys | reverse complement strand
AATAAATGTTGAAGCAGCATTTATATAATCATATTAAATAGTATGGTCTAACTTAATATGGCAATATCAATCAAAGGAAATAGTTATTATTAAATACTTTAAAATTATTAAAATTTCGCTATCATCCCTGTAGTATTTAAATAACGATTGACAATAGAATAAAATAATATCTCAATATCCCAACCTTTTTTTTTTTATTTTTTTTTTTTATTCTTTATATTGTATTTTCATATTATATTATATTCATGCATGTCAATTCATAGGTTTGAGGTTAACTGCTTCTATGTTAAACTCGGAACTTTTATTTTGGAACTCGCATATTTTGGAAATTCTAATTAATATTTTACAATATTCTCATTGTACATGGTTAAGTATTTTTATCCCAAGTTTCTATTCTTAAATCTTATTTTTACTAATAACATTACTAACAGCAAAAAATATTATAAAATTTATATTTTTTGCTGTTAGTAATGTTAAAAGTAAGTAATTATAAAAGTTTATACTAATTAAAAGGAATATTTTATTTCTAATCCAAATCTACACATTAGTATATAAATGAATGCTAACAATTAGAATACCAAGTCAATAAATGTAGATATACTGATATGTAATATATGTAGATGTACTGATTTGTTATATACAGTATAAAATATATATTGTTAATTATTATATGCTGATTCATAAAAATATGTTGAATTTCAGAAGAAGGATCTGAAGTAATGTATATCATAATTATTAATTTTAACCTTCTCATTGCTTTGGAAGAAATAATGGTTATTAAATATCAATATTACTACATAAATTTTATTAATATTGCTCTCGTTATCTGCTATCATCATTATTATTATTAACCATTATTATTAATCGCATTTTTCTTATTACTATCATTATTATTTTTTTTTTTTCGGCCAAGACTCCCATTGGAGTCCTATACTGCCTAACCATGGTTGGGGGGTCAAAGTTCTTCATTTTGTGGGTCCGCTACTCAATGAAAAAAGTCAACGTCCCAGGCCGGATTCGAACCGGCACCGCCAATAGACATCAAATCGGTAAGACTGTGTCTTAACCACTGAGCTATGGGTGGCCCTATCATTATTATTATTATAATTAGTATTACTATTAATCATTATATTTTGTTATTCTTAATTTCTTATTGACTAGTATTATTATAATTATTATTAATTTTGTATAAAATGAATATCATAACTATTAATACCAACAATTTGTAAAGTCTACAATTGACTCCTTTTACTTTAACTTATGATAGTCGATTTTTAATGTTCAATTCATTATTAAATATTAGTATAGTTTACATTTTAGGTATTCATTGTATATTTAAGTTTACATCTTACAACAAACATGTAAAGAAATGTAATCCTATCCTTTCCTTAAAGATTAACCAATATGTCCGTCCACCTCCTAACCCATCATTATCCTACAAAATGATTAAGGCCCTATTTGAATGCTGGACAAATATCTTAAAGATTTAAACTATTAAAAGTATTTTGTATGCTTTTAATTAAAACAAAGGGGAAACTTTTACAAATTTTAGTAATGTATTTATCATGTATGTATCCATTGTATATAAAGATGTTGTAAATTTACTTTAATTAATTCCATCAAAGACAATTACTGCCCATGTGACTCTCCAAACTTTAGGGAATATAAAATTGACCCCTATTAATATAGGACAACTAGAAAACTATGATGTAAGTACAGATAAAATGTGGCTGTATGTGGTAACAGTTATAGTTTCATGTTTATTGATTGTAAAACATAGTGAAAAAAGGAAAAATGTAAACCAGCTTCCTATGCAACCTATCCTTACCCAAGAGCCAAATTACTCTGCTGCTTTTAACGGAAGTGCCCAACCCTGGCTTAATGAAATTCAAAATTCTTGATTGTGCATCGGGACTATGCACTTCATAAAGGGGGGACGAGTTAACAAACGCTATAGTATTTAACAGCTATTATTATAAACAGACTATCATTATAAACTATATAGTATAAACTATAGACATCTGGCACATTTCGACAGACACTGACCATAGAGGAAGTGACCTTTCCTTAGTATTCTATACCAATGTAAAAAAAAAGCAAGGGTTGACACTTAGGCAGGTACAAGCTGCCATCTCACAATGGACTTGCATCAATCTAACTATTTTATGTTTAACACATGTAAGTTAGTTCTCACGAGTCCTTAGGTCATGGTACATTACTCCCAATTTCTTGGAAGTCTGGCCACCCTCTTTCTAGTCACGCCTTTTTCCCCCTCCCAGATATTTACTTCTAATTTCATAGGCTATCTAGGCTCCGCCTAATTTTCTAAATTATCTGATTGGTCCAAACCCCTTATCCTATTTCACTATTCTTTCTACCCCCTCTTCTCAAGTGTTCATATATATTTCCTAGACTAGATAGCTAAGAGAGAAGATAGAGACTAAGTTACAGTTACAGTAACATGTAGTTCTTGTAAATATGTTAGAATAAAGTCATTTAAGTCTTCACTGATTTTTATGTTATTTAATTCGGAGAAACAGAGAGAAGTGACGCTGGCGTACCTCCAGGGCAAGACCAATCACGGGGAGCTTAGCGAAAGCTTGCAGGCGCTACGGCGGCGTACTTCTGGGGACGAAACGGACTATCCAGGACACCATTGGGCAGTGTGACACATGCCTCAGTACTAAATTAAACGGATACGAATTGTTTTATATAAATAATAAAAACCAGTCTAAAAAAAAATTGAAAAAATAATATATAAAATAATGAGTACAGCTTGATATCTGGTCTTCGGTGAAAAATTAGAGAAAATAATGATGCACCTCTCTCAATGGTAAAACTACATTATAATTGTGCCAATATTCAAGCAGAGCAGCGATATGTTGTTTTTCCTAACTTCTAAGCAGTTTCTTTAGCCAAATATCAAGTAACACCGACAAGGCTGTTGCAAACAGACGGAAAGACCAACTACCTAACGGAGTTGAAACAGGACCACATTTATATTGTAATAATAAGTTCAATATTTTATTATTATTCACTCGATCAGTGGCTGAACGGAGATTCAAAAACTTTGGTCTCTTCACAGGGTCTCTTGGATAAAGCAATATTACGACTAATAATTCACTTCATCAAGTTGATAAGATATTAATGCCGAGCTTTCAGATATTTGCCCCTATCATGAGGATATATTTCTTTGCTTCCATAATACTAAAACTGTAAATATATTGGTCTTGATGACTTAGCTTTTTTTTTCATATAGTTTATGCCTTTATTTTTTGCTATATTATGCTAAACTGTAACAGATAAGGCTTATTTTCGTATTCAGGGAAATAGTAGGAAGAAAATATATTTTTGTAAATGTGTTTGTGACAATATATTTTATTGCGAAATATGTATTTTTTATTTCTTGTTACCTGTAAAGTAGGTTAACAAACTTCTTAGCCAGATCCAATAAAAAATCATGGAAATGCACTTCTTTGCTATTTTTGGTTTTACTTGTTTCGTATTGATTTATATCTCGATATACGACGGGTACTTCTTTATATGGAACTTGCTCGATTTGACGGTAATACCGCCGTAATGCTTCATAGTAAAGTCTATTTATGCAAAGTGGGTTCAAAATGCCTCCATTTTCTGCCCCCTCTTCTATTATATTTAGTAAAGAATCTATAAAATTTTGAGGCAAAACACAATAAAATGGCTCTGATATCAAACGTTGAAAAATTGTGTATTTATTATTTTCCTCCGTTTCTTCATCTAGATCTTCAGTAAATCGCTGATCACCACCATTAAGCGATTCTGAATATGACTTCAATTTTATGTTCAAAACACTGCCGGAAGGTTCTATTGCAATGTTATCAACAATGTCAGAATCGTCATTTACCTTTGTTTCTGATGGATCGTTTTCTTCGCTATCACTATGAGGTACGAAATCTGAAGTAGTTTGTGTATAAAACTCCAACATCAATTGAGTCGAAGTAGGTACTCGCAAATCAGCTAGGCAAGTGAACATTTTTTCAATTGGGTAATTTGATAAATCAATTATGTGAGCTCTAATTGAATCAAACATGGAAGACATAGCCATTCTGAATGTTGTAACATTATCAATGGTCAACGGGGCTTTCCTCATAGTGCTAGACTCTGATGTACCTCCAGCACTGAAATATGATTCCCTTGATTGTTGACCAGGTAATATTGAAGTTCGATTCCGCGAAGCAGATGATGAAGAAGATGACCGATCATCTTCTTGCCTTGCCTTCGTCTCTTTTCGGGGTTCTATTACTTCGTGTGTTTCGAACAATTTATACAACTCAGATGGTAAATAACCTGATGAAATTGAATCAATAGATTCAATCGATTCTGAAGAAGTACTTGAAGAAGATGATTTATCCGGAACATAAAATCCAGCCTTTGACATTTCACGATCTAGGGTAGATTTTAGTAGACCCGAAAGATAACCAAGATGAGTTTTCAAGTAATGCTTCATATCTGGGGACAGTATTTGAACTTTACGAGACCTTTTCTCAGCAGTTTTTTTCTTCTTACTGGGAGTAGGGACTTTGATATGTTGTGATGATTTGGATGAGACAGGTTTGATCACCGCAAGGTGGGATTTGTATATTTGTGTAGAGTCAGATTTTTTTAATTTTTGAAAATGTTTCCCCAAAGGTTTGCCTATAAGTAAATAGTTTTGTAAAAAATTCAGTTCTTTGTATCTATTGAACGTTTTACTTGAGAACACGAAAATTAAGAAATTTATAATAGGATTTGGGGAAGGGGGATTTGATGGTTGATGTTTTGATGCTGAAGGATCGGATGCATCGATGGAGGGGCCGTCAAGGAGATCGGGAACTGATTGTTGAGCTTTCAATTTAATTGGTGATTGAGGTGATTCTGGAGCAGTGCCGTCATTGTTCACCGTTGCCGATACTGCCACTGCCTTAGGTCCTTCTAATTTTGTATTTGTGTCAGTTTGTGCTGAGATTTCATTTGCAGTCGGTCTTATGAGGGTCATCAACTTTTCAAAAGTTCTATCTTTACCAGCAACTACACGAGATAATCCTCGACTGATTTTGGTTGTCTTTGATTGTTTTTCTGATTCTTCTTTGTTATCATCATTCGTTGATGACTTTATTATTTCGGTCGGAAGACGGTACTTTACGAAATCGATTAATTGAAGATCGGACGTTTCATTGTTGTACCTATTAATAAAAGCATTTCCAAATTTTGATAATTGTGTAAAACAAAATTCGTCCCTTATTAATGGGTTAACATTTATTAGTTCTAATGACATCATTGTGGGAAAAGATGAATATTTGTCCCTTGTAATACCTTTTGAAGGTTCTCTTGGTTTTTCTAGCATCTCACCAGTTTGTTCTTTATATCTTGTTTCATTGCTTAAATACAAACTACGTGAAAAAGAGCGATATAGTTTTCCGAACGTAGACGACTCTTTAGAAGAAACATCTTCCGATGAATCATCTGTTTTCCTCCAAGTTTCGCGTGATGTTGAGTATTTTGGTCTTTGCGAGATTCTGCGTCTATTAACCTTATTCAATTCATCTTTGTAACTTATTAATTTTATTAGATCTAACATCATTAAGAAAAAATTTCCGAGTTCTGGTATATATTTTGTGAGTAACCATTTTTTTATACGAGAACATTTGTCTGCCAAGTCAAAAAATTTGAAAAGTATCTTATTTCTCAGATATTTTGATGTATTATAACATAATTCTTGAGGTTTCGCATGATGACATCTTTCAAGCCCAGTATCGCTAAATCCTATGTATTTGTCAAGATCATCTAAATACCTACAAAATATAGAATAATTGTATTTAATTTCGGTATTGGCAGACGTCTTTGCGTTCTTGACTAAAAAGCTAAGAAATGGTTTTGGTTTAAACAATTTTTTGATTACTAGTTTTTGTAATAAACTATTGTATCTTTGCCTCCTTCCACTTCCCCAAAACCTCTTACTGAGTATATTATTTTTGAACCGTTTATTTTTCATAAGTTTGTTATAAGGTCCAATAGAATAACAATGAAAGCCCTTACGTTTGACATTATTAAATTCCTCCTTTGAAGAAAACATCCTAGCTATCTTTCGGTAATGAGTAAATACTACATTTTTAGTTTTGAAAAATTTATTCTCAGCTTCTATAACCTTTGGATGGGTGTAGAAATTGAAACCTTTTTGTCTTTGATAGATATTCCTTTCCATCCTCAAGGAATGCCGAGAAATGTATTTATTCATAAAACGTAAATCAATATCATTGATTTTCAAAAACCATTTTACAATGAGATGGAATGGAAAATTCATCAGCATACTCTTTTTCCATATATCAAGTGACGATATAATACTCGAAAACGATGAGTCTTTTCGTTCAAAAGGTCGTATCAAATCGAACAGCAATGTTCGATCCATTAAATGAAAAACTATTGCAGAGTAGCATTCCATCATTTCCAAATGCAACACTAAAGAAGAAATTAACGCTGACTGCAATGCCTTTTCTGGCATAACAGAACTTGAAACTGATGACTTAGACGCAGCTTTCGGATTCATCGCAGGTTTTGGATCCGATTCCAGTTCCGGTTCCAGCAAAGGGAAATCCCTTGTTAACGGTTCGTAAAAAATATATTTTTCACGACTAAATGAGGTTCGTTCAAAAATGGAGTATGGTATTACTGATTGATAACATTTAGGCATAATTAGGCTTTTCCTGTCATGATCATAAATTTGCTCAAACACTAGAAACGGTTGATATAATATCAGCAGAAAATACAACTAAAATAAAAAAAAAAATCAACAATTAATCATTGTCTACTAAAATTTATCTATACAACGTTCTTTTTCTTATTAACGAGAATGAATCAGTAATTCCTTTATGCAAGATATTTGTGAACATCAACATGTTGGTCCATACCGAACCGTACAGAATCTCTATCAGATATTATGGCGAAAATTAAGGATTATAACGGAACTAGGTTCCCGCCTTGACTTAAACGAACGTGATTGTCCAAGATCACGACATTACCCAATCCGATATATGGCTCGCGGAGCTCAGATGGATAACTGAATGTGATGATGTTTTTCAAAAGGCCATATGAATACAGAAAACAATCTTTTTAAGATTATCGTTTTCTAAATTGTATTAACACATCGGCGAGTCACACGCTTCCGTTTACGCCGATACTTCACCTATCCAAAACTCGAAACGTAATTAAATACTTAGTCTTTACAGATGACCGACATCACTAAGAGACAGATTCTCACGTTCCACAAATAACACTCGGTACCGCGTCGGTCGTTAAACAGTGGTATACTAACATTTTCAATAAAGTGATGATAAATACAGGTTACATAGGTAATACCAACAGGTATAGTCAGTTTCCGTTCCAGAACTGTCCCGCACGGAACATACTAATTTTCGATGAGCCCAATGTCGATCCGTCATTATTGAAAATTACTATTAGGGGATACATCCTTTCCTGCCAATATCAAATATGAGTCAAAGAATCTAGTCTACAGAACACCTGTCATCATCCTGTGCAACTCAGATACATACCCAATAGCGTGGGAATCTCACAAAAGATATACGTGGATGTGGCGACTGGACGGTCCATCCCTTAGGTATCCTTTAGGTTTTACGTTCATTTACCAAACACAGGAATATGACGGCCGTGTGGGTTGAGGCGCATGTCCCAGTTTACTCGGCTCGGAACGTTGTGGGATCGATTCCCACCTAGGGCAGTTAACATTCATTTTTCGGCGATCTCGAAGAATGAATCTTGACACTCCCACCTTGGTTAGTAAGCGGTAGCAACTCAGATAGCCGCCAGGAGTTGGCAAAAAGGACCACTAGACCCACTTGCCGGACTTGTTCCCCCACCAAATACCAGTACCCTCCAAACACCTGGGTTTGCTGTTCCATTGTTGGAAATGGAAAATTGTCTAAAACTTCAATCAAAGTAAAATCTTTTGGAGGATTTATTTCCCATAGTGCGGAGTTTGTAGTGATGAATGCTGAGTCATCTCCGATATTGAGTGCTCCAACCTGTGAGAAGCTGGGATTCATTAAACAGACATACACACTGTCTAATTTAAATGACTCTCCAAATAAGAGTTTAGATGAAGAAGAACATCAATTTATTACAATTAATAAAGATGTATTTTCAGGGTTAGCCAAAATACCCTATAAAGTAAAGATAACCCTTAGTAATGATGGTTAGACATGCTAGAAGACTGCCAGAGTCTCTTAAATCTAAACTCAAGAAGGAGATTGACAGGCTAGTAAATTTGGGAGTTATTAGGTCCATTGAAGAGCCCACTGACTGGGTCCATGATATAGTAATAGTTGAGAAGAAAGATGGATCTATTAGGCTCTGTTGAAACCCAATACCACTAAATAAAAACATCAAACGAGAACATTATTCTATACTGACCCAGGAGGAACTGATTGCAAACTTAAGTGGTAAAAAATGGTTTACTATACTTGACATGAAGGAAGGTTTTCATCAGTTTCCGTTGTATGAAAACTCTAGTAAGCTATGCACTACGAACAGACCTTTTAGCCGCTATCGTTTTCTAAGAGTACTTTATGGTTTATCCAACGTTCCTGAAATATTTCAACGGGAAAATACTAAAATGTTTGGTGATATTGAAGGAGTTCAAATCATGTTTGATGTCATTATAGTCTCAGGCAGAACAGAACTTGAGCATGCTAAAATTCTGGAGGTTGTCATAAAGAGGGCAAGACAGTTCAACGTTAAATTTAATAGTAGTAATCTTCCATTTAAATTAACTGAAGTGAAATATTTGAGATTAATTTTCGGAGCTGATGGAATCAAACCTGATCCTTTCAAAGTAAAGGCTCTTTCCAAGATAGAGCAACCTCAATCGGTTAAGGATCTTCAAAGATTGCTTTAGGTGCGGTAAATGTTTTGAACAAATTTATTGCTGCATATTCCTAAGTTACTCCCCTTCTAGGACATCTATTACGAAAGAATGTTCAGTGGACGTGGCCTGAGTCTCAAGAGCAAGCATTTTCCAAAGTAAAGTCTCTTATATGTAAAGCATCAACTCTTAAACTGTTTGATCCATCGCTCAAGATTGAAATACAATGTGATGCCAGTAAGGATGGCTTGGGAAGTGTTTTACTTCAGTGTGGGCAGCCTGTAGTTTTTGCATCTAGAAGTCTTAATGACTCAGAGAAGAACTATAGCCAAATAGAGAAGGAGCTGCTTACTTTGTGCTTTTCTGTTAACAGTTTCCATGATTATATTTATGTGCATAATAATATAGAAATATTCACTGACCACAAACCCCTTTTGGCTGTACTTAATAAGGAACTGTATAAGAATTCCTTGCGACTGCAAAGTATGCAACTCAAGCTACTAAAATATAAATTTAAACTGTCATGTCTTCCTGGCCCAAAAATGGTTATTCCTGACATGTTGTCTAGTGCACATCTTAAGGAAAAGTGACCAGAAGACGTTGACTTTTCACAAGTGGTTCACTCAATTTCTTTGGAGGAAGTGCTTCCGATTCTAGCAGACGACATTTACAAACTGAAAACTGCCACAACGAATGATGAACATTTTGAGATACTCTTGAGCAACATTCTAAACGCTTGGGTTAGAGTTAATGTGAAATTGTTAAACCGCGAGTTAAAAGTTTTTTATGGGCTCCGGGACAACCTCTTTAAAAAGGATGGTATACTATTTTTTGATGACAGAATTATAATTCCTACCAGTCTCCGAAGTTACCGTATAGCTCTAATTCATTCAAAGGCATATCTAGGTATTAACAAAACCGTGGCAAGAATTAAAAGTCTTATGTATTGGCCTAACATGGCAGAAAATATTACAAACTTTGTCAGTCCATCCAAACGTTTCAAAATAACAAGCCAAAAGAACCATTACTATCATTGGCAGTTCCTAAATTTCCAATTCAAGTCATAGGTATAGATATTGGAGAGTGCAATTCGAACCTCTTTCTGGCAGTAGAAGGTTACTACTCGCGATGGTTAGATATTATTTTCCTCAAGAATAAGACGTTTACTAAAATAATTAGAAATTTAAAAATCCATTTTAGTAACCACGGCACACTTGAAATTGTACGCTCTGACAATATCCCATTCAGCAGTGCAGAAATGGCTGCTTTTGCCAAACAGTGGGGCTTCACTATGCGAACCTCGATTCCTAAATATCCTCGCTCGAACGGACTTTCGGAAAAGGGGCAGGTATAGGCAAAAATTAATTAAAAAATCTGCTTATTCAAGAGGAGACTTATATGAAGCCCTACAAGAGTATAGGACGACTCCTCTTTCAGGGCGTGGGTACTCTCCAAGTCAGCTATTAATGGGGCGAAGACTAAGAATAAGAGCCCCCGCAAGTCTTGGACTCGTTACTCCTAGGATACCCGATAAGGAAGTGAATCACAAGATGAAATACTTAAAAATTAAAAGTAAAGCTCAAAACAATTTATCTTCTCGTCCAGTTGAGAACTTCAAAACGGAACAACCAGTTTATATAAAATGGAATGATCAGTGGAGAGAAAGCACTGTCACCAAGCTTCTCCCTGAACCACGATCTTATTTGGTCAAGGATCAACATGGTCATGAATACAGAAGAAACTAATCCCACCTTCGAGGCCTCATTAAGTCACCCAATCCTGATGATTTTCTATCGGAACACACCACTCATATTCCCAAACATCCTGATCCTCTTCCTGAACCACCTGACCCCATAACGAGCCTGGTTGGAGATCAATACCACCCAGTAGTCATACACCGCAGGGTCCATCATCATCACCAGCAGAGGGCCTGAGAACTCGGTGTGGCCGCCTGATTGTCAAGCCTAAAAGACTGATAGAAGATTAAGGGAAGGGTGTAATATAGTGTATTAGCTCTTTGGATAACCATTTGATTAGGCATTCATTTGTTATGTTGTTAGTTACTAACTTGTTTTTGAATTAAAAGGATGTGGTACTAAGTTGTGGTGTTTCGTTTTTATGGTAAAAACTATAACTTACTGATGCATACGTGCATGTTGTATTGCATGTTGCTAATTGGAATTGTATTGCATGTGTTGTAGTAATTTTCATCTGAAACAGTGTAAAACCGGTTATAAACTCTCCTGCTGAACCTTTTTTTGTGTTTCTTTCTCAAGGATTGATTTATAAGAATTATTTACTTGAATCCTAGTAGGTGTTTCTTTAAAAAAAGAGAATGTTTCCTTTCTAATTGTGCGAACTGAGGAAAACCACTTACATTTTGTTATGGTTGAGAAGGTTACCGTTTTCGGAGTCTGACGACTTTATATTGACGATATTGTATTAATGATGTCATCAGACTCCAGAGACGATATAGATAAGACTGTTTATTAGAAGACTTTTGAAGGCTGTTATCAAAGTAAATACGTGGCAGAAATGTGATGGAAAGTTTGACACTGAAATAGTCAAATTTTTATGCAATATTCAACTTACCGAACGATCAATCATGTCGGGTTTGTAGCTACCTTTAGTGGAAACCCCCTGGGGCTTCTCAAAAATGTCATTTTATTAAAACGGGCATTTGGTAAGGGTTAAGATCTACTTATAAGTAAGTCTAAAAGTACATGAAACGCTCAAATATACTTGAGCATATGTCGCATCGTTTAGAAGAGAAAACCTCCATTGAGGTCAGGAATAAAAGCTTTCTTAGAATAAGAATCGAAAAATTGCATATTATTCTTTCCTTAATATATTAAAATGTTTTAAACATGATAATATTTATAGTAATAATTTGTTAATTCTAAAGGCCAAAATATTTCAGCAATATTAATTAATAAAAATGTACAACGTTTCGGCTAAAATGCCATCTTGAGGAGCAAAAACATTCAATTACAACTTATGGTACAACAAAATGTTTTACCTTCTCGTTTATAACGAAATTTGTGATTAAACCTTTTAGGTAGGTCAAGTTTGTAAATGGAAGTGAATGGACAAAAATTGTTTTCAATGAAATACATGCTTTTAATAAACATATTTTGATCTGGAATTTCCATTGGAGAGACTATAAAAGGTTCATTTATGTTCAATCTACTTCTCAAACAATCATTGAGGTAAAATGTAATTGATGGAATCGATTTGGTAACGGCGTAGTAACATCTCACACCCCAACAAATGTCAATTCCATACTTGAATAGCCATTGTTTCCTAAAAAAAATAATATTATTCAATAATCTAATTTATTACTTGCATTTCTTATCCAACATTGTTTAAGATTCAAAGCCAATATGCATTTAGTATAAAACTTAATTTCGTTATCATCATTCACTATGAGCAATTAAGACTTATATAGTTGCTTGGTTCTTTTGTTTCTGGTCCAAAACATGTTGGTAAGCTGTGTAACTCCTATTTAATAAAAAAATTTAATAAGCTCTCATGAGAAAAAAGAGAGGAATATACAAAACTATCATCATAAAATGAAAAGATAAAAAATAACTAATATTTTAATGAAAAAAAGATCCTGATCCAATAATAATATCCAATTTAAAATGAGAGAAAATCACTGGGCCTACTTTAATATAATTCCCTGAGGCATACAACGGTTTCCTCAATTGACTCAATTTTCGGCTTAGGAGGCTTATTTTTCGGAAATGTTGCGTTGAAAAACTTAGTCTTGAAGAAAGTTGTCCTTTTCTCAGCCACTTGTCGCGGTTAGTGTTCTGCTAAGGATTTTTCTCTCTCTTTACGCTCCTGGGATCGCTTAGGTATTGTCTTACAATTTTTGCCAATCCTGAATATTTTAATTTTTCGCTCTGGTGGTTTGTAATGTCAATTCTTTTTCGACTCGCCCTGAGTGAAAAAGGTACGTCTCGTTCCCGTATGAACGCAGGTTTTACCCCCTCTCTGAGTTGTAGCTTGACTTCTACATTAGGAACACACCCAATTCTTGGTTCAAAAATAGACGAATTTTTATGAAAAATGTCTTCGAGGGGCGTCACTGAGTTAATTGGAAGGAACATGCGAGATGAATGCTGTTCCCTGCCTATTTCATTAAGAATGAATCCAAGACCATGAATCCAAACTCGCCCAAGTAAAGCATCATAGCCTGCTGGTACTACATACAACTCAGCATCTATCGTCCTGTTCTTGTAGGTGACCGTGATCGTGACTTTTCCCATAGGTTTGATAATGTGGTCTAAGTAAGAGTGAAATGAGACTGTGGTTGGCTCCAACGCAGTATCGAGACTAAGTTTTCTGAAGGCTGGCTCGGAGATTAAGGAAAACCGAGCACCTGAGTCGATTTCGAATGTTTGTGGTTTGCTGTTTAGTTTAACAGTCACAAAGTATTTGTCTCGATCAGATCCTAAGTTGAATGAATCTTCTGAATTTTGAATTCTTCCGATTCCGTACTCTGTATCTGATAGACTTTCTTCTTCTCCCGGGCAGTACTGAGTAGACAAGGTGTTGCTTTTCGTTTTCTATAGCATTGTGGTAATGCATAATTTTGATAAGTGGCCAATTTTGTGGGAAGATCTGCATTTCAAAGAATTTTGATCTGTTCGGCATTCATGCTATCTATGATTCGCACGACCACATTTAAAACACAGTCCGTCAATACCTAAAGCTTTGTAGTCGACTTGATTGCGATTTTTTTGTGATTGAGAACATTGATGTCAACCAAGACAACTGGAGCCGTCCGATCTGAAGTGTGCGCGACTGTAATTCTTTCCTTCTTGCTTATTAGGCTTGAATACCTTGAATGCATCGACTGGGGGCTCCGAAAATTTTCCAGTTGAATGTTCTAGCTGGCCTAATTCATAGCTGGATGCTTCTAGGGCTGTTGCCTTCTTGACGATATCAACAAATTCCTTAAGCGATGAGTCCTGCAGCATCTGTTCTCGTATCCAGCCGTCCTTGAGACCTCGAATAAATTGTGCTCGGAGAAAAGTCTCTGCGATGGAAATTTTCTTCTTACAGGAACATATAGTATAAAAATCGTAGTCCTTCAAATTCCCCTTTAGTGCTGCGACATAATCTAAAATTGACTGATCAACGTGTTGAGTGAGACATAGGAAATAATGTTGTGATACCACTGTTGAAACTGAAAGAGCTAGCATCTGCTCGAAATGGCTCACAAGCGGGACGAATTCGATGTCCCTGATAGGCTGATCAGGTCTCAACAGTGCAGCTAAATTATTATAGTGATCTTTTCCTATTGATGTGCAAAATAGTTGTGCCTTTTTCTTATGATCGCTTATACCTTTTAGATCACAATAGTTTTAAAAACATTCTAAATATGAGGAAAATTTTTCATTTTTGGAATCATATATCTCAAAAGGAGAAATCTGAGGGCCTGGAGTCGATTGATTTTTTAAAACAGTTGCCATCAGGGACATAAACTGCTCAAACTGTTTTTCATGCAAGTCGTCAAGATTTTACGTCAAGTCGTCAAGTTACTGACTGTCAGCTGACAGGTCCATATCAGCTGATCGAGAACAGCTGACCTATTGTATATATATATATATAGACGGACAGGCTCCGCAAATAGATCAGTCTTTGAGAGCACTTCAAGCGTTTCATTTCGCACTCCTTTCTCTATTTTTATTTTTAGTTTCTTACTTCAGTAAAAGATAACTGGTGCCGAAACCCGGGAACTTTAGATACCGGAGAAATGTTCAGTCTAAAAGATTTTTTTTTTTCTTTCATACTTCTCTTTGACTTATGACCAGTAACGGAATAGTGAGAAGAGCAGTTCTAAACCTGGAAAATATGAACCAAAATAACCAACCTCAAGCTGCATTCGATCAAACTTTAGCAGCAGGTAACCCACCTCCGGTGCAGCTTCAGCCACTACCAGAAGTCTCTTTAGCGCAATATCATGCCACGACGCTTGAATGGATTAAGGTCCGTAC